>NW_027153587.1:38972-40557 GCF_002600585.1 Cystoisospora suis
ATCGGAGGGATGCGTTGCCGGGATGCCTTGCTAGTCTCCGCTACGCAGAGCTGATGATAGGGTACCAGCTAAGTGAATGTTTGGTGGCTTAACGTGTACCTGCTCGCTCGCGTGCCGGGCGACAGCAGCTTGCGTTCCCTGTGAGGAGGACATCGTTCCTTCGCCTTTTGACGAGTTGCAAACGTCTGTTTTTGTCAAGGCGCAGTCGAGAAAGCTAGGGTTCTTCTTCACCGCAGATACTCGAGAAACTATCGGCCAACAACCATGCGTGCTTTGTGTTCTTGTGGAATTTGAACTTCCACCGTAGCTGGTAGATAGCCTTGCAAGTCGTAGTGATCGGGAGCTGAAAGCCTAACTCCCTTGCTACGACGGACACCTGCGCTTCTGTCTCAGCCCCCCAAAAGCCAACCTCTAGGAGCAAATCGCAGGTGCGCCGGCTTTTACGATACTTCGAGACGGAAGCTTCCCCGAATTTGGACGAGAGTGCTCCACGAAAACAGGTCCGGGACGATTGCTGGCGCGGGCAGCGTCGGACAAGACCGCCGGAGGTTCTGAGGGGCTTTGAAGTAGACGCTGAAGCAGAGAAGAGCTTCAATAAAAGTTGCAGGGGCCACTCAACTAGTGTAGAGGACTCGGCAACTGGCTTGAATACTAGCAATGACAGCGGCCGTCGCGCTCCAAAAAAAGATAAGGAAATAGAGGTGCTGGATGCAGCTGTTGGGGTGGTCGAGAGGGGCAAACAGAGACGGCAAGAGAGAAGACAGGTTATCACCGGTTCTGTCTTTGTCAACCAGGGATAACTTTTCCTCCTCAGAGAATCGGGATAAAGTATGCCTCTTGTGAAAGCGGACAGACTGCTCGAAGACCGCGGGACGGACACAATGGAATGGAGGCGTCGATTCGAAGGGAGGTTGCTTGTAGGGGAGGTTACGCAGAATCGGGCAGTCTGACGTGGCTGTGCTAACCGCGGTTCTGGCGGTGTTCAGCGCAAGTGTGTGTCGTGTACTTCCTACCTGTTAGCCCTTCGAGGTCTGACCGGCGTTACATTCCGTTACTCGGTCATTACGCTTGACTCCCGCTCCGGAGTAGGCGACGTGGGTACGAAACCCTGCTGGTTTGGCTTGCCTTTTGTTGCTGGCCATGGATACCAGCTGACATCGGCAGCCATGCCCGGCCAGGCAGAGCTGGAGTCATTTGACAGTGATTGGTAGTCTGACAGCAAATGACTACGCGATGTCAGACGACTGTACTGGAAGGCGAGCGATCAGGCGGCATGCAGAAACTGACCGTTTGAGCGGGGCGTTCATTTCTAGAGGTCAATGTGTGTCGTTGTGCCAGTTCACGACCGTGTAGTAGGGGTGTCTCGTCAGCAGCAACACTTCATAGGGCTGGCGTGAGGTTCTCCGTGGGCTGGCTTGTGGGATCACCTGTGCTTCTCGCCCTGTGCTTCAAAGTGTCACCATTCACCTGCGAGTCAGTTTCACGGTGTGCTGCACTCTCAGTTCTTCCAAGTCTGCGGGTTGTTAATGGGAGTCAGGAAACCGACGACAGGCCTCGAACCGGCGACCACGAGGTTAAGAGCCTC
>NW_027153588.1:0-2823 GCF_002600585.1 Cystoisospora suis
GGATTAGTAAGGAAGCAATGGCTCGCAAAGCAAAGCTGGGAGAAGAGGAGGCCCGGAAAGAGTAGTCGGAGGGCCTCAGACTCCTCCCGGCCGGAAGAAAGTGTCCCCACACCATTGAGCACGGAGAGGAAGGATATCGACACGCACCTTCAAGAGCTGACTAGGACGTCGGAGGATCTGCGTGTCGAGCTTCCGCGGGAGTCGGCGGATCTGGGAGCCGACGAAAGGCAAGACCCCAATGAGGGAATCGTGCACAGAGTTGGGGCAATCCAACCTGTGATCCATGACGACAAGATCCACCTAGGGGATAGAATGCCCATAATCGTAGTGAGGGTTGAAGGGAGAGAGTTATGGGCCTTGTTGGACCCTGGGGCGACTCGGAGCTTCATCGACCCCGATTTGTGTAGTGACTTAGGTGACTTTATACGAGAGATTGATCCACCGTTTGAATTTGTGTGCGCAGGTGGGACTGCAATGACCACGTCGAAGGTCATTAGCGGAGCCGTGCTGGAGGTGGATCGCTGGAGTGGGAAGCATCCGTTGTACGTCGGCAAACTAGGCCACGACGTCATCTTGGGCTACGATTTTTTAACTAGAGCGGGAGCATTGTGGGATTTCCGTGAACGTACCGTGCAAGTTGTACGCCCTAGTGTTCAGAGGTTCTATGAGGAGAAGCCTGTGTGGCAAGATGTGCTAAGTGAAACCGAATTGAAACCGTTGCAAGTCCCAGGTGTACTCAAGATAGTTTGTTGTGGCAGGCTGCGTCAGAGCGCACAGTGCTCTAACATGCCGTGAAGCGCGTGATCTCGGCCCCCTGGCTTGCTGGGAGATCCTCCTGTCCCCCTGCTCAAACTCTCCCTGTTTTGGTGACGAAGTGCGTCGACTTTCTGTCCTTGTTTCCGATCCTCAGCTTTTATGATTTCGCCGGTAGACCCTAGAATTGATTGCTGTTACAGCGGGCTTGCGAGGGTTCCTTCCTTTCCCGCTGTGACGCCACAGGCCTTGACCTCCGGTAGGTTGGGAGTACCTGCCTCATCTCTTTACGGCGTACGATCGCCATTTCGTTAAAAACCGGCCACTATTTCGTGGCGATCGAGGCAGGATTGCAAAATCCTGACAGCACTATAATAGAGTAGATAGCTAACTAGCACTAGCCAAGCTAGTTAGCAAGCGTAGCTAACTCCGGACGGGACTAGCCGAGGCGGGAGAACCCCCCGGAGAGACACCGGCACCGCGCCGGAACAAAACACAATCAGCGGTGGAACACACGGACACACAAGATTTACTCCGGTGTGAGTGAGGAATTTCTTCCATGGAAAGCGCGAAATAGTTCCGGTGTTAACTGTGAGGTGGTTTCGTGGTGATGATGAACTTCGGACTAAGGGTTACTAATCGGGAGTTAATGAAGAGAGACGCAGATGTGCGCCAGAGTAAAGAGAGTCGCAACCTTTAGAGAGTTGTAGGAAAGGGGAGAAAGAAGCAGCTTCTGAAGTAGTTACGTGAAAGCTCGATTTTCCTAAGAGTTAGGAAGAGAGCTGGCCTCCCGGAGTGAAGCCGCGAGAGCGAACTCTGCGGTGGGGCGAACTCTGCGCCGCTGGTTTGTTCGGGAGAACACCAACGTAGGCAAACGCTACGGAGTTGTAGTTCGCATGAAGTGGACCTCGTGTAAAAATATAGATTTTTCTTGTGCAAGTGCGTGAAGGTGGCTACACGAAGGCTTTCTTTCGTGCAAAGGTACGTGAGAGGAGAACTCATTCGAGCCTCCCTCCCGAACGCTTTGTTACACAAAGCTTCCAGAGCAGTTGCAGGCATTGCCGGTCCCGGACCGTCCCTGGCACTCAGTCCTGACGGACGTCACCACCGGAATACCTCCGTCGGGTGATAACTCCTATAACTGCATTCGTGTTGTTGTTGGTCGGCTAACGAAGATGGCTCACTTTTTCACTTTTCCACTACAACTTCTGGGGAACAGTTTGCGAGTTTGTTAGTTCGCGGTGTTCGGTACATACACGGGTTCCCTAAAAGCCGTGTGTCCGATAGGATTCCAAACTCGTGAGTGCGCTCTGGGATTCATTTTGTGCTCGGCAGGGTACCAGCCGACTGCTCTCTACGTCAGCCCATCCACAGCCAGACGGCCAGACAGGGCGAACTACTCGCACGTTAGGCCAGATGCTTTGTGGTAATCTTGGGGATGATAAGGATAAGTGGGCTAGTTATCTGCCGATGGCGGACTATGCGTATAACCGTGCTGTCCACAAGCCAACGCAAGCCAGTCCGTTCACCTACACTCAGACACCGATTTCCCTGAGCTCCCCCAAAGTAAATGTGAGAATCGCGTTGAGCTTCCGGAGACAGCGGCACAGCGTCTGGCAAAGTCCAAGACCTGCCTAACAAAGGCGCAGCAAGTGCAGAAGAGGAACTTTGGCCGCGGGCGGCAACACGAAGTATTCGATGTTAGTGACCTTCTTTTCGTGTCCTCTCGGGTACCACGACAACAGAAAAAGCGGGAGAGAAAACTGGGTCAGAGGTGTTCTGGACCGTTTCTTCTAAGCAAGCGTATCAGCGATGTGGCGTATGTTGTTGCTTTACACGGCACTGTAAATATTTGCGGCAGCCGAGGTGTCGTGTGTCCTCCCGGTATCCGCTCGTGCTCCCCCGAAAAGGAGACTCCGACAGCAGCCGCCCTGCGACACGCACTAGCCGACCGGAGAGGCAAAGCATCCAGACGGACAAGCCGAGCAAACACCCGTTCTCGGTGGAGGCGGTTTTGGACTCACGGCTGCGCCAGAAGCGTAACGGGGAAAAAGAGCGGGAGTTTCTAGT
>NW_027153589.1:0-682 GCF_002600585.1 Cystoisospora suis
TCATCGACCCCGATGTATGTAGTAACCTAGACAAATTTGTACAAGAGCTCGATCCACCGTTTGAATTTATGTGCGCAGGTGGGACTGCAATGACCACGACGAAGGTCATTTGCGGAGCCGTGCTGGAAGTGGACCGCTGGAGCGGGAAGCACCCGCTGTACGTCGGTAAATTGGGCCACGACGTCATATTGGGGTACGATTTTTTAACGAGAGTGGGAGCATTGTGGGACTTCCGTGAACGTATCGTGCAATTTGTACGCCCCAGTGTTCAGGGGGTCTGTGAAAAGAAGCCTGTGTGGCAAGATGTGCTAAGTGACACTGAATTGAAACCGTTACAAGTTCCAGGTGTACCAGTGGATTATTTACAGTCACTAACGTGGGTAGGAAAGGAAACTCAACGTAAGACAGACGCAGTAGAAAGATATAGATCAAATAGGAAGAATAAAGCGAAGTTTGTAAGGGGAGAAGTCCCGTGTGTGAATGAAGAGGAGGTGAAGTCACTTAGTGAGGGGACGAAGGACCCGATGTATCTAATCATGCCTCCTCCTAAGGAGAAGAAGGGACCTAAGTTGCCACGCGCGCTAAGAAGTAGTGGAGATTCTAAGGATAATGTCCAGTTTCGTTTTCCGTCCGTAGAAGAGATCGATACATGTCCCGGGGAGAGGAAACGTGTCGGCGAGCA
>NW_027153590.1:0-367 GCF_002600585.1 Cystoisospora suis
CCGGTATAAACTGCTCTCTCCTCCCCAGTTTCTTAGATCAAATGCAATGGGTCGCCCCTCCTGCTCTAACACTGCACCAATTGCGTATTTAGAGGCGTCCGTTTTGATAGTTAACTGTTTGTCTGGATCGTATATCTTAAGTAGCGTCACAGCGGCGAGTGCGTCCTTGAGACGATGCACTGCCTCGGTGTGTCTCGGCCACCACGTCATATCACTTTCTTCACGCAATAGCTCATGTAAGGGATGTGCCCATTTATTGAAGTTAGGGATCAAACGACGGTAATACCCTACCATACCTAAGAACGCAGTTGCTTACGATCTCGCAGCTCGACAGGCCATTTCTTGATGGCTTCGACCTTCTCTGGGT
>NW_027153590.1:433-2639 GCF_002600585.1 Cystoisospora suis
AATCCCACAAAGAGTCTTGCTTCCCGCATCTTATGTAACACCGTCTTCAGATGATCATAATGTGACTCCAGGCACTTTGAGTAAATTAACACGTCATCAAGATTAACAACCACATATTCATCTAACTCTTTCATGAATATATTCTGCATCAATCTTTGAAACGTGGACGGCGCGCCAGCCAGTCCAAACGGCATCACACGGAACTGAAACGTGCCATAACGCGTACGGAATGTAGTCTTCCACTGGTCTTGTTCGGCTACCTGAACTTGGTAATACCCTGACGTTAAATCTAGTTTAGAGAACCACTGGGCCTGTCCCAACCTGTCAATTAAGTCATGAACACGAGGAATAGGATAATCATCTTTAATTGTGATCTTATTTAGCTCGCGGTAATCTATCACTAGACGTAGTTCCTTCGTCCCTCTCTTCTCCACAAAGAACACAGGAGCGGCAATAGGTGAGCTCGATGGCACAATGAATCCCTTCTCGATGAGTGTTTGTAACAATTCTTTCAACTTATGCAATCTTTCAGTTGACATATGGTATAATTGCCTCCTATAACTCGGTACTAAGCCCGGAATCATTCCAGTATAGTGTTGCTGCGGTCTGTCTGTTATTCCACCCGGTGGAATCTCACGGAACACGTCAGCGTACTGATCCAACAGTTTGCTAAATTTCCTTTCTAACACTGCTCCTTTCTTCTCTAAAATTTTGCTTGGTAATTCCACAATTTGCCGCGTATAGGCATCCACACATTGGGGGGTTATGATAGGCGCCTCGCCAAACACTTCGACTGCCATGACACAGTTAACTTCTTTTCTCTTAAGCCATTTACGCATTTGTTGCGCGGAGCACACAGGCAAGTCCCTTGTTTCCCGACTGGCACTGTCTAGTTCGCCGAACCGATTACTCTCGCAAATCGAATGCACTTGATCCGCCAAACGTCTCACCCCTTCAGAACATGTATCGATCTCCTCTATAGACGGAAAACGAAACTGAACATCATCTTTTGAACCTCCACTGCTTCGCAGAGCACGTGGTAACTTCGGTCCCTTCTTCTCCTTAGGAGGAGGCATAATTAGATACATCGGGTCTTTCGTTCCCTCACTAAGTGGCTTCCCCTCTTCATCATTCACACATGGGACTTCTCCCTTTGCGAACTTTGCTCCATTCTTTCTATTTGACCTGTACCTTTCTACTGCGTCCGCCTTGCGTTGTGTTTCCCTTCCTACCCACGTTAGTGACTGTAAATAATCCACTGGTACACCTGGGACTTGCAACGGTTTCAATTCGGTTTCACTCAGCACATTTTGCCACGCAGGCTTCTCCTCATGGAACCCCTGAACACTGGGACGTACCAATTGCACGGTACGTTTGCGGGAGTCCCACAATGCTCCCACTCTTGTTAAAAAATCGTACTCCAAGATGACGTCGTGGCCTAATTTGCCGACGTACAACGGGTGCTTCCCGCTCCAGCGATCCACTTCCAGCACGGCTCCGCTAATGACCTTTGTCGTGGTCATCGCAGTCCCACCTGCGCACACAAATTCAAACGGCGGATCAAGCTCTTGGACAAATTTATCTAGGTTACCACATAAATCGGGGTCGATGAAGCTGCGAGTTGCCCCAGGGTCCAACAAGCCCCATAGCTCTCTCCCTTCAACCCTCACTACGATTATGGGCATTCTATCCTCTAGATAGATCTTGTCATCATGAATCACAGGTTGGATTGCCCCAACTCTATGCACAATTCTCTCATGTGAGTCTTGCCTCTCATCGGTTCCCATATCTGCCGATTCTCCCGGAAGCTCGACGCGCAGATCTTCGAACGACTTAGTCAGTTCTTGAAGGTGCATGTCGACGTCTTTCCCCTCCGTGCTCAACGGAGTGGGGGTCCTCTCCTCCGGTTTAGAAGAGTCTGACGCCCTCCGACTACTCTTTCCCGACCTCCTCCTCTCCCAGCTTTGCTCCGAGAGCCATTGCTTCCTTACTAGTACCCGTTTCCTCCTCTCTTTCCTAGGGTTTAAACAAACCTCCTTCTCACTTGTAGACTTGATCTCGATCACCCCAGGGGGGGGTTGCTTGCCCTATCTACTGTGGCTCTTGTAGTCTCGTCCGCTTCGAATAGTCGTTCGGGGTCTAGCTCTATCCCTTCGGGGACTGACTGCGTCCTTCTCCTACCGTCTGGGGCGGCAGGTAATTCGAT
>NW_027153591.1:0-2035 GCF_002600585.1 Cystoisospora suis
ATCGCGCCCTGTCGTGGTGCGAGTACTGGTGTGGTATGGAGCATGCGGGAGGAAGAACCGCGACGACGGTGTGTGAGAATGCCTTGAATGAAGGTGCTGTTAGCCGGGAGGAGTGCGGGGGGTCATTAGCAGGCAGAGTGGCCGGTGTGGACCACCGAGGGGTGAACACCTCCGGGGAGCACTGGGACCCGGCTGAGAACCTGGGTGTGAACAGCACGGAGACGGGCCACAACCCACGAGTGGCGGGCCGATGTGAGCGAGAAGAAGCTTATCTGCGACAGGCGACAGATATAGGCCACTCGGAACCTGAACGGACCTCTGCGAGGCCTCGCTGGCTTCTCGGCGGTGGGGCCTATCCCGGAGCTTCGCTACGAGGGATGACTGGTGGGCAACGTCCCCGAGTGGGAGATCTTTCATCTGTGCAGGCACAGCAGGACGACTCTGGAGAGGTCTCCAGAAATCAAGGATCACTGCCGACGGTACTGGAGGAGAGCGGCGGAGCCGGAGAGGGCATCAGATTGCAGGTGCAGGCAGGCGCAGCTCAAGAGAGTGATACACTAGCGACTGGATTGAGGCGGTCGGAGCGGCGTCTGCTAACAACGACGAGAAGCCCAGTGGAGAGGAGTCCTTCGCCGGCAGCGACACGGCGTCGGATACGCCAGGACGAAGGGATGCAGGCTGCAAGCCCGGCGACGGAACGCCCGCGAGCGGCCAGACGGCAGGCGTCCCGACGGACGGAGGAGCGGCGAACGGGAATACTGTCATGCGCGACAGGGGCGGCAGCGGAAATGGAGGGCGAAATGATGGTGCTTCCGCTGGTTCCAGCGCAGGTGGAAACCACGCAGGTTATGGCGTTTCTGGATACAGGAGCTACACGCTCTCTCATCAATCCTCAGGTTGCCGGTACGTTACAGAAGGAAATTACACCATTGAAAGCGAATGTGTCTTTTAAGTGGATAAGGGGAGAATTTTCGTGCGAGGCTCGGGAGATTGTGAAGGGAGTCAGAATCCGGGTTGCATCTTACATCACTGTGTATGATCTGTATGTTGTGGATATGGGGTTCGACGTCATCCTGGGATTAGATTTCCTGCGCCACGCTAAGCCATGCTGGGATTTCAGGACAGATGAAGTGCATTTTCGGTGTCCTACGGATGCACCTGACCCACCACGTGCCCAACATGGTAGTAGCAACACCAATAGCCCAAACGAATACACCCCCTGTATCGAGGATAACACTGATGCCGAATTGACAGCACAGGGCATAGCGCGGGTAACCAAGGAAACATACACGGAAAGAGCTCGACCACCTCCCGTCAGCACAGCAGATCTAGAACAAATGGTCTGGCCGAGCAGGAAGTCCGGTAGAAAGAAAAGCAGTCCCTTAGAGCGTAAGAAGTTCATACACGTCGATACTAAAGACCACCGGAAAGCAGACACGAGCCAGCACCTAGCCTCTTCATCAGAACCGAGAGACTATGAGGGGGCCAGATTGACGGAAAAGTTAGCTCAACACGTAGAGCAGAGTAACAAAGAGTCAGAGGGTAACCACGTAGACGAGATACCTTTTGCACAGGCATCCACAGAGGAAGAGGAAGCAGCGCAGCAGGAAGAAAGAGACACTTGCAAAAGGTTAGCAGCAGCACGTAAGGGAGTGTGGGTTAAGCAGGTTAGTCCGGCATCTAGCAAGCAAGTTGACAACCCCCTATTTGACTCTCAGAAGTTCGTCTTAGCATCAGTGGGCGAGCTAGACAAGCGGTCCTCCCGACAATTAGACCTAGTAGACGAAAGAATCCTGTCTTTCGGAGTAGAACTAGGGGACAACGTTGAGCGACTAGTTAACGGGAATAGCAGTATCGCCTCGAGCACTCACATTTTACCATCCAAACAACTAGAGAACAATGGTAACACTCTTACGAAGGAATTTAGGGAGTTAGTGGACCAGTTCCAGGGCGTGTTCGAAGAGCTACCGGGAGAGTGGATCATAGATCGGGTGATTGAACATCACATTCCTACTCTCCCAGGCGCTATACCTGA
>NW_027153591.1:2087-2447 GCF_002600585.1 Cystoisospora suis
AAGAAAGGATTCATAGTTCCTTCCACGGCACCATGCGCAGCACCAGTGTTCTTTCGGCCCAAGCCTGACGGGTCTCTACGCTTAGTGATAGATTATAGGCAGTTAAATAAGATTACAATTAGGGATGAGTACCCAATGCCCAAAATTCACGACCTTATAAATAGGCTGGGGAAGGCACAGTGGTTTACCAAGCTAGACCTGCAGTCAGGGTACCATCATGTGAGAGTAGCTAGGGAAGATCAGTGGAAGACGTCGTTTAGAACACGATACGGCCAGTTTGAGTTTACCGTTCTACCGTTCGGCCTAGCAGGAGCACCTAGTACCTTCCAGAGACTGCTGCAACACGTGTTTTTGCCTGAA
>NW_027153591.1:2614-4296 GCF_002600585.1 Cystoisospora suis
AACAAGGGGTTGCAGGCAGACCCTGAAAAGGTAGAGGCAATCGAAAAGTGGCCTGAGAAACTCATAAATAGAAAGCATCTACGTAGTTTTCTAGGCACGGTAGGGTATTATAGAAGACTTATCCCAAACTTCAATAACTTAGCGTGGCCACTATTTCAGTTGCTTCGGGAGGATTCAGATATGAAGTGGTATGAGAAGCATACAAATGCAGTAAGAGCGCTAAAAACCAGCCTAGTAAACTTAACCCTGATGCGTATCTATGACCCAGATTTACCAGTTGTGCTAAAGACTGATGCTTCAAGACACGCAGTGGGTGCGGTTTTAGAGCAGGAAGGATACCCTGTAGCGTTCGAGTCTCGGAAGCTGTCTGACCGTGAAAGTCTAGCGCCAACTTACGATTTAGAGCTATTTGGCATAGTTCATGCTTTGAACAAGTGGCGAACAATGCTAGGGTCGAAGAAGGTTATAGTTGAAACAGATCATGCAACACTGAGACACCTACTGAATCAGAAAAAGGTTAGCCCCCAATTAGGTAAATGGTTAGACAAACTAGCTGAGTTCAACCTCGAGCTCAAATACAAGCCAGGATCTAGCAACGTAGTCGCAGATGGGTTATCCAGACGACAGGACCACATGATAGGAGCAATAACACGGGCGGCCGCGCGAGCACAAACACGAGAACACGAATTAGAAGAACAAGAAACTCAAGCCGAAGCAGAAGAGGAAGCAGATAGCCCATCAACTAGCATACCTTCTCTCACAGAATATCTGGAAATACTAAAGCAAGGGTATTCTCGTAGCACAGAGTTCGATGAGGTGCATCAGCAGTTACTCAAATTCCAAGAGGAGGGGATAGAAGAGGCCGAAGTGACTCTGAAGGGACGCACGTTCCACAAGCAGAACGGGTTACTGTGGGTCACGACGAAGTCAGGCTGCAGGCTTTGCATTCCTGAGGTAGATAACTTAAGATCCAAAATTATGCACGAAAGTCACGATGCTAGGCTAACTGGGCACCCGGGCATAGATAAAACCCTAGACAATGTCCGCAGGTACTTCTGGTGGCCTACGGTAGATAAGGACGTACGGGCATATGTGGAGGCTTGTCACGCGTGTAAGAGAGGAAAAGCCTCTAGTCAGAAGCCTGGAGGACTATTGCAGTCACTTCCAGTGCCGCAGGTACCTTGGGCAGACATATCCATGGACTTTATAATGTGTTTACCTAGGTCGTACACGGGCAATGATGCAATTCTTACGGTAGTAGATAGGTTCTCTAAAATGGCCCACTTCATACCGTGTAGACAGAATGTAACGGCTAAGCAGACCGCTCAACTACTTATTCGGGAAATTGTCCGTTTACACGGAGTGCCGTTGAGTATCGTTAGTGATAGAGATCCTAGGTTCACTAGCAACATGTGGAGGGAGATGTGTAGACTCCTCAACATACAACAACGGTTATCCACCGCTTTCCACCCGCAGACAGACGGACAGACCGAGCGCACTAATCAAACAATAGAACAGATGTTGCGTTGCCAGGTATATGGGGATGAGCATAGATGGGAAGACTATTTACCTATGGCGGAGTTTGCATACAACACCACACGCCACACTTCGATACAAATGTCGCCTTTCGAAGTGGTATATGGATATGTACCTTCTCCTCCCATAGCGCGAGTATTGAGCCT
>NW_027153591.1:4495-4724 GCF_002600585.1 Cystoisospora suis
GTTTTCAAAGATAGGTATCTCGGGCCTTTTAGAATTCTAGCTATGATAGGAGAATCAGCTGCACGACTAGACTTACCACCTACAATGCGGATGCACCCGGTATTTCATGTGTCCCTACTCAAGCATGTGAGTGAACTACCATCGCACATTGTACCCCCGCCAGCCGAGCCAGACCTCATACAGCGAGGAACAGATGCGGAGTTAGTTATTAGAGCAATTTTGGATCATC
>NW_027153591.1:4904-5089 GCF_002600585.1 Cystoisospora suis
ATGTGTACATATATACATAAAACAGAAAAAAAAAGAAAAAAAAGGAAAAAAAAAATTGGTTGAGCCACAACGTATTGAGGCCTACCATTGTGTATCGCTCTAAAATGCATATTGATTTCTTCCGTGGTGTAGAAGGCTACCCCTCGAACAACGTGCATCTCGGAGAGTCAACTCGGGAGTCTTTC
>NW_027153592.1:0-8237 GCF_002600585.1 Cystoisospora suis
GGAGGGGGGCTCGATGATGTCGATGATCCTGCTCCTGCGATCGAAGATGAAGAAGAAGACTCGTGATGGTGATACATGTGCGCAGCACTCCCTGGGCCTGTAGGTGCGTGATGGTTGGTGCCTGGGGGATTGGAGGAGAGAGTCGTTACATGATGTGGATGATGGTTTCCACTACCAGTGCTGTTGGGACCTGAAGATGACGCATTCGAACTCATCACCATTCCTGTAGAGGAGGATGAGTGACAACAACTTCCTTGGTGAAGCTGTGGATGCTGAGAAGACGAGGAAGAGGAAGAGGAGGAAGAAGACGGGATAGCTGAATGGCTTGAAAGAGTAGCGCTATGCATGACGTCTTGGGAAGGAGAATGGTGCTGGTAAGAGGATGACGGCGGAAACGATGAAGATGATGATGAGACACCTCGAGGATGGTGAGGAGGAGCCAAAACAGATGTAGGAGCCCCAGTCGTAGAGGGAGGACAGTGGTATGCTGGATGTGAAGAAGAATTCGTCGTACAATGCACCGCACCAGCAGGGACAGCCGGAGAAGATGAAGAAGAAGAATCGAGGTGATGTCTAACACTACTAGTATTATGGGTGCTAGTACTCGCTAGATACCCCCCTCCTACGTTGCTGTGAGTGTGATGACTATGCTGGTGGTGGCCACGACTCCCGTTCGATGTATAGGGATGTGTCTGCGCTGAAGTTGACCGAGTATAGGCCGACGGCTCTTGATGGAGAAGTTTCTGGAGACAGGAAGAAGAAGCAGAGGCACCTCCTCCACACGAGGCGTCTTCATACACTCGTTCATTCACCAAAGAATGACGAGGATGAAGGGAGTGCTGGTGATGTACAGAGGAGCTGTGTGTATGAGAGAGATGCTGAGAGGTATAATGCTGAGTGATCGACGCCGAAGAAGATGAAGAGGAAGGGGATAAAGAGACAGGTGAAGAGAAACCGTCACTGGAGACGATCGCCTCTTCACTGGTTGAACCTCTCGTAGCGGTACTAGAAGTCTTCGTTGTTAGGCTATTCACACAGCAGCGGCAGCAGGAGCTTCCGTTACAGAGATTGCGGTCTCTTGCTGGGTCTGTAGAAGGAGGATGATAGATGCGATTGGTGCTATACTGCTGTTGAAGAAGAAGATGATGATGATGGTGGCGATAATCACATGGAGTAGAGGAAGATGAAGATGCTAAATCTGCTTCGGGTTTTCCTTCGATCCCTATCACACCTCCAGCTTCACCTGTTCCTCTATTACACGCTGGCTGTACATACACCCCACCAGCACAAGATGATGACGATGATGAAGAGGAGGCAGTATTCACAGGGGGGGGAGAACACAGTCCTACTGCAGGTCCAACGACTACGACTCCTCCTCCTGCTGACGAAGAAGAGGAGGAGAAACTGCCTTGGGAGTTTGAACCATGAAGATACTGATGCTGTTGGTAATGATGATAATGAAGAAGATGAGATGTCTTTTTATCTGAGAAAGAAGTTGTAGCAGTTGAGACGTCGTTACTATGAAGGTGATGGTGAAGAGGAGGAGGGGGGGGGGTCCTGTAATTCGGGTTACTAGTATTAGTATTATTAGCACTATTCTCGAGGGGGCTACTGCTATGATGATGGCATCTTGTTTGTTTTTCCACACTATTCATCTTTAACGTTTGGCGAGAAAGCGAAGAAGAAGATGACGATGAGGTGGGCGGGAGGGGAGATAACGAAGACGAAGAAGAGCAGATCTGAGAATCGCAGCTTGATGTGTCCCCTGCAACATGAGGTGAGGGATGAAGAGAAGCGGAAGAAAGATGAGGGAAGGAAGAAGAGGAAGAAGGAACTTCCGCAACAGACAAAGACGAAGAGGAGGAAGAAAAAGACGACGAGAGTTTATATCTCTTGACAGATCGGGATGAGAGAAAAGAGACAAGCGTTGTTCTCCGATAAGGATGAGACCAGTGATGAGAATGATGATGATGATGAGAGTAACAACGATATGAGAGATCTTTCTTTGAGAGAGATGGGGTGTTTCCAATAGAAGAAGAAAGACTTCGCACCCTGCTGCTGTCAGTGTAACCTTCCCCCTCCCTCGAATTCTTTCGGAAGAAAGACGATGATGCCGAAGTTTCAAGGGGAAGACGTCGATGCAAGACGTCTATCTTTGTTAGAGTTGGAGGATACAAAGATGAAAAAGATGAAGATGACCTACCTCTTCTACGTGGAGGCAGTAGAGTATTCTCATGTAAATTCCACACCCCTAGAGAGGTAGTAGAAGAAGAATGAAGGACAGAGGTTCGATTTTGATAAAGATGATAAGAAGAAGAAGAGATAGACAAATCTCCCTCGCGTCTTCTTGAAGAAAAAGATGATGAGAATGGTGATGAGGCTCCAAAAGAATGAGGAAAAAGATCAAGAGACGAAGAAGAAAGAGAGGATGACGGTTCTAAAGAATCCTGAAGAGACGACGAAGGATCGAGAGAGGAGAATCCTAAGGAAGAAGAAGAGCTGGAGCTACGATGACTACGCACCTCCCTGCTGTCGCGAGGGAGGGGGGCGACTCGAAAGCTGAAGGCAAAGAAAGAAAGACAGAAAACAAGAAAGAAGACATGAGAGACGAATCACAACTAATGATGAAAAGATGAAGAGACAGAAACACAGACAGAAAGAAAGAAGAATTACGAAGTGTAAACATGTCTGGATCTGAGAAGTAGATCAGCAAACTCACAAGACAGAGAGAGAAAAAGGAAAAGCAAGACAAAAGTTTATTTTTCCGCCCTCAGAACGAAGACAGGAGGCGAAACAGAGGGAGGGAAGAGAGTAGACGCCACACGGCAAGCATCTTTTGCCCACCCCTTCCAGGTGTATATACACCTCAGCGTCACTCAGCATGGTGTTTCTCATCATCATCACACAAAGCAACATGCCAGGGAACAGGATTAACTGATCCCTTCAATCATTCATTCATCGTTCTTTGTTTTATCTTCAGAATGAGAGAAACAATCTATCTCACGATGTGAAAAAGAAGAAAGACGATAAAAGAAACCAAAGCGGAAAAGAGAAAGAAAGGGACGGACGAAAGAACAAGAAAGGGATGGGTGAAAAGAGAGACAGAGGTACACAGAGACAATGAATGAATAAGACGTAGAAGGAACCGTGACTAGAGACACAGACTCCTCTACAGCTTCGAAGGTAGAGAAACAGATACACGAAAGATGACGAAACAAAAATGAAAAGACAGATGGATCGGAGAAAAAGAAAGGAAAAGATAAAAATCCCCCACCTCACTGACAAGCCTGCCTGGCAAACCGAATCGATCAGAAACAGAAAGAAAGAAGAGATCGGCCAAAAGGAGAGAAAAAAAGCCACAGAGAAACTCCTGTCAACAAAACCCCTGCTACGACACCTGATCAAAGACAAGAGAAATCTCTTATCTCCCATCGACCCTTATTCTATCTATCTATCTGTCTGTCTTTGTCTAACTACCTCTCTATTAACGTCCATACACGAGAAAGAGAAAGATATATCATTCACATACACAGGATTCACCCACATAGTGTCCCACTGTGGTGATGCTGAGTAGTCCCAACCAAGAGAGAAAGATCTCTCCCTCATTCATTCTTTCTCTTTCCTTATGTCCTTCCTTATCTTCCTTCTTTCTTTCTTTCTCCTCTTCAAGAGTAGTTCAGAGGAGAAGAAACTTCATGAACTCTCTTCAGCAGCAAATTAACTCTCCTAATAAGATGATGAAGAAGAGCTCCTTCTGCCTCAACTCTTCTTCTTCCCTCGAATCTAGAAACAGACAGACACCTTCGCATACACCTCCTTGTCTTCTTCCTTCTTGAGCTACGCTACGTACCTCTCTTCGCTCTCTTATCTTTCTTTATCAAAAGAAGATGAAGAGAGAACAAAACGAGTTCATGAAATCTGCAAGACACTCCGAGCTTTCCTCACAGAAAGAAGAAGCAACCAACACCTATTTGTCAGGTGTCTTTAGTCTATCTTAATCTATCAATCTAGCTATTTCTATTTTGCCAGAAGAATGAAGAACACGTCACTTCCTCCTTCTTCGAAAGCGAGCGCGAGAAGAAAAAAGAAGAGAAAGATAGTCGCCGAAAGAGACGAAAGAAGACGCGAATGACGGAGACGTCTATCTGTCTTCTACTCGAGAAAAAAAAAGGGACCGCACGAGGAAACGAGGATCCATCAATCTAAAGAAGGCAACTTGCAGAAGGAAGAAAGACAGAGAAGAACGAAAGAAAGAAAGCAACCCAAAAAAGAAAGGAAAAGAAAGGAAGAAGGAGTCCTATCTCTCTTCTTTCTTTCCTTGTCTTAAAGAGGAAAGACATCCTCTTTCTTTCTATCTATGTACCAATCATTCAAGAAGTCTGATATGAAGAAAGAAAGATAGATGGATAGAGATAGACAGATAGATAGAGTTCGCGAATGATGAAGACACCCTTTAGGTCTATCCTTTCGCGCGTCCGGTCTTTCTTTCTTTCTTCTCTTTCCGACCAAGCGACACCGCGCTGTCAGTGAATGAATGAATGAATGGGATCTGAAGGGGGGGGACGACGACGTAGAATCAATTGAGATAGGAAGAGAGGGAGAGAAGGTCACAAGAAAAACCAACGAGAGGATGACGGACGCGAGAAAAGTCGCCATACGTGCGGAGAGGTCCTCTTCACCTTTGTTCTTGTTGTTCTTTTATCTTTCTTTTTTTGAAGTCATCAACGTGTCTTTTCTTGACCCAGCTTTTCTTTCATAAAGAAACGAAAGAAAACGTTCTTCACCAAACTAAAGAAAGATACAATGAAGACATGTCTTGAAAAGAAAGAACGAAAGGATGAGGTGAAGAAGAAGAAGAAGAGCGGAGCCTTCTTTCAGGTGGTTGTCGGTCATGACTTAGACAAAGATGCATTCATGAACGGTAGAAACACCTCTTCTTTCTTTTCTTTTCTCGTATGAGAAGAAAAGCGCGATGAAAGAAAGAAAAACAAGAACAAAAGAGAGAAAAAAGACGGAAACACAAAAAGGAGGCAAAGAAATTCTTCTCTTTGAAAGAAGACGACACGGGGGTGCAGCACACGCCGACAGGAGGTCGGAAAGGAAGTAAAGAAAAGAAGACAGGCAGGAAGGAGAGGAAGAAAGAAAAGAGAAAAACATCTCTACATTTGTGCCATCTAAAAAAAAAAAGAAGACGAAAGAGAAAAGGAAAGGTAAAAGGAGAAAGAAGAAGGTCTTCTGAAGTCACCTTCGCCTGTCTGTCTGTGTGTGTGTGTGGAAGTTTAGAGGTGAGTGAACGTATCAATATATATCAATGGAAGTGTCTGTATTGAACTGTCTGTTTAGATGCAAGTGGGCGAACGTATTGTAGAAATAGTAAGGAAATCACTACACAGACAAAATACACAAGAAGCAGTATTCTTCCTAGGGAATAGAAGAACAAGAAAGAAAGAGAGAAAAGGCGCATTGTTTCTCTCTCTCTCTACCTTTCTATCTTTTATGTTCGTATTCTTTTGTCTCTCTCTATCTCTTTTGTCTCTGAAGAGAAGAAGAGACGTTCCTTGCGCTTCTGTATGAGGAGAACTCCACTACCAGCACTCCCACTCTTACTTACCTCTATCAGCATCACGGCCATGCTACACACTTATCCGATGCATAAAACTAGAAGAAAAAAAAGAAGAGAAAGTACAAGAAAAGAAAGACAAGAAGACGACGGGGGAGAGAAGGAAGAAAAGGTAAGAAAAGAGAGGAGGCGGCGGTGGATATACGACAGGAGAGAGAGAGGGAGAGAAGGAAGAAGAGGAGAGAATCACGGCAAAAAAAGAGAATGAAGAACAAGAACAAGAAAACTAGTGGGAATTCTTATATTAGAGAGGCGAGAGAAATCATACAAAAGAAAAGAAAAAACCAGGATGGAGACAAAAAGATAGGAACATGAAGATGGGTGAGATGTATGAAGAAGGAGTCGTCCTTCTTTCATTCTTCTTCCGTGTTTGGTAGGATTTCTCAAACCTTTTCTTCTTTTCTCTTTCCCTACATCTAGTCGAAGCACTCCTACCACCGCACCCACTCTTACTCCTCCTACTACTACTGCTCTTCACTAGCTGCGCTACTACTACTATTACTATTTCTTCTTCTTCTTCTCCGCGTTGTTACGGAGAGGGGGGAGAAGAAAGCTTTTGTTCTTCATCTTTACCATGAGAAGTCTTCTTCTTCTCTACTTTCTCTTTATTTCTCTTTGCCTCACTTTTGATTCATTCATTCTAAACTCTTGGAAAGAGAAACACTTGTGGAAAACTCAAGAGAAGCTAAAAAGAAGAGCAAAGAGATAAAAGAGCGAAAAGAAGAGGAAAAAACAAGAAGGAAGACAACAAGAGAAAAGAAGAGAGGGAGATTAGATGAGGAGAATGCAAAGATCAGAAAAGACGCGAAGATGATACACGGAAAGATGGAAAGACATGAAAGAGAAAGAGAGATCGAGACATAAAAAGAAGGAAGATAAAGAATAGAGAAGAAAAGAAGAGTAGCGCATTTCTTCTCAATCAAATTAGGAAAACTTACCCCAGACGCATGGATAGATGATGATCTGTTTCTTCTTCGTCTTTGTCTATCTTCTTCTTCCCTCTCACTGTCTTCCTGCTGTTCTTCTTCTCCCGTCTGGCGTAGTGGTCGTTGTAAGTGTTGCCGCGATGAGGCTCGTAAGAAAAAGTAGAAGTCTTTCTTTCCTTGACGAGCTTAAAGAAGAAGTGAGAAGAATCGTTCACAAGAAATATTAGGAAAGAGATTTCCTTCTTCGTCTTCTCATTCTTAGAATCGGAGGTGAAGAAACCTAGCTAGACTTGTTCTTATCTCGACTATTCCTCTTTCATTCCTTCTTCATTCATCGAAGTTTTTCATCCTTCTTTGATTTGGTCGTGCGGTGGAGGCTCACCACATGTGGGTGACGCATCACCATCATCATCATCTTCAGCGCAACATTCTCATGGACGATATCTAGATCTTTCTATCTTTCTACCTTTCTATCTACCTCTGTACGAGAGACAGATTCTTCTTGTCTCTTCGATTTCTTCAAACAATTTGAGAGACAAGAAGAGGAGGGGAAAGAGAAAGCAAATGAGGGGGAAAAAGGTGAGAAAGAAGACGGGGGAGAGAAGGAAGTAAAAGGAAAAAAGAAAGACAGAAAAAGAGTGTGTGTGTGTGTGTGTGTGTAGGGAGTGTGTGTTGCTTCTTTCTCTTTGGCACACAACCTGGATTTTCTTTGATAGAAGAAGGAGAGACTTTTCTTGTTACAAGATAAAAAGAGAATCTTAGCACCTCAACAACACACCGACTGTTAACAGAAAAAGTGGGTCGGTTGAGTCAGACGGAGAATGGTAAGGAAACAGACAACATGCTATCTTTCTAATCTTTCTCGTCAGCAAAGAGAGAGAAAAACACTGAGAAAAACGCGTTCATTCCTTCATGGAAGGACCGCTTCAATCACCTCTTTCTTTACTTGCTCTTTTTCTCTTCTTCTCAGAAACATGACCACCACCTGCTCCTCATCTTGTTGTGATTTCTCTCCCCCGCTTCTTTTTCTTCCACCGCTGCCGTGCAACACCCTCATGATCTACGAAAAGGGGGATGATCTACGGGAAAGAATGAGGCTGCAGCCCACGGATGAAGAATATAAAAAGAAGCAGAAAAGATCTATCTAACGCTCTTCTGCTGGATATCTCTGAGAGATAGACAACCAACCTTACAGGTTCCGATATAGATCACTTCGCCTTGTTCTCTGCGAAGCTATCTCTTCAGCAAAGAATAGAAAGAAACAACGTCCTTGTCAACCAATAATCATGTAGAGGTATTCTTTTCAATTCGATGGATACAGATATACGTATAGATAGAAAGAACGAAGAAACAGAAATATACGACTATGGCGTGTAACGGGCCGGGAGGAGGATGATGAAAAAAGACACGGAAAAGAACCGGAAGACGATAATAGAGAAATTAGGAAGAACCTCCTTCCTCTTTCTTTCTGAAAAAATCTCTAGTCTTTTTCTAAGAATGAAATCCGACGGAGAGAGACTGTGCTCATCATTAGATGACCTCCTCCTCTCAAAGGGCCCTCTTGCTGCTCTTTCTCACACCGACTCTCCCTACGTATCGAAGGCACGGAGAGGAGGTCCGGTGGCGGTTGGCTTTTCTCGAGAACAAGAAGACAGGGCGACTGCTTCAACAAACATCTTAATTACATGAAG
>NW_027153592.1:8242-8776 GCF_002600585.1 Cystoisospora suis
ATGAAGAAAAGACGAGGAAAGAAGTTAGAAAAGAAATTCATTATTAGTTCAGGCAGCACCTCCTGCATCACCGAGAACATCATCCATCCATCCCCATGCAGCGGCAGCAGCAGTCGTAGTAGGAGCTCCTCCTATGCTTACACTCCTGCTGCTTGGGCGAAGTGAATCTGGAGAGAAGAAAACATCGTGACTCTTAAGAAATCTTCTTCCTCCTTCATCTCTTTAGAGACGAGAGAGAGCTGGCGAAGCTAGGAATTAAGAGGAAGGCCTGACAAGATTTGTTCATATGACGACCATCATCGGAAAACATATCGAAGACAACCAACCTAGAGGAAAGAGGGGGAATGAAGGTGTGATGCAGTGAAAGGCATCACACAACAGAGAGAAGTCTCTTTCGTTCTCCTAAGAGGAAGAGAAAGAAAGGTCTGAGAGGTTCTCTCTCTCGGAGAAATGGCCGGGAAAGAAAAAAAGAAACACGGGTAGGGAATGCAACTCAACTTTTTCTTCCTGCCTCCAAGCAAGCAAGCATCATCC
>NW_027153593.1:0-351 GCF_002600585.1 Cystoisospora suis
GTCGCGGAGTCACAACGCAGCCGGTACAGGGATGCCACACCCTCAACAAGGCGTGAATGTTGCGGCGGCGACTGGAACTACCTCGTCTGGTGACTCTGAAAGGGGAGTTCAGCTTTGCACGCGAGGGCTAGCCCAGCTGAACCACCTTTCATAGCCTGCCGAGTTGTATGGGCAGCGGGTCCAGCCGGGGAGGCGGAATCTGAGAAGACTGCCGTAGGTTCGACGGGTGCAGCCAGGTAGTTTCTATGTCTCTCCCTTTTCCTAGCCATCTTGCGGTAGAGAAGGTTACCGACCGCTGAGTACAAGATACAGGCAAGACACTTGGATATTGTTGTAGTGCCCGCTGCACAG
>NW_027153593.1:837-26984 GCF_002600585.1 Cystoisospora suis
ACTGCAGCCTTTGGCGGGCATATGAATTGTCACGCTGAATACCTCGTTCCCTCTCCTGCCGGGGAGAGTCCGCAGTTGACTCGATCACGGCGGCAATGGTGGAGGCCCTGCCCATCCCTGAAATTTCCACATTCAAGAGTTCAGTGTTTTTATTGCGGGTCCGTAGCCTTGTTTTTCGCCTCTGTCCTTCAAGGCACACCAGACCATTCAGTCCAAAGCTACTAGTGGGGACTCCAATTGAGAAGCCCCCTCAAATTCGAGCCTGTGGCCCGCACGATGGCTCAGCGGATCTCGACGCTTTGCGGTTTGTGGCGCGGGTCCCTCGGTTCCGGCCGGAAGTCCTTATGGTTTTCCGAATGCGCCTACAATCGTGCGTCAGTTTGGCTTCTCCGGTTTGACTTCCCAACGTCCTGCCGACGTCTCGCTGAAAGGTCTAATGAATTTGCTAGTTGTCAGCATCGAGTTTACTGGCGCGGCGCCTCCCAGCGCTCGTATAAAAAGCTCCTGTTCCCCTGCGGCTGCGCTGGCCACAAGAATGCGGAAGGGGGCGGACGCGCGGTGTTGTTGTGCATTTGGCGTTTCTTGGGTTAGACATTCCTGTGTCTCCGTGCCGGTCTCAGATAAGACAGAAAGGTTTGCGACTGGCTTACAAAGTAACTTTTCGGAATAATGGAGACAGATGTTTAGTGGCTCCATCGAAGCGACCGTGGCTGCGATTTGCCGGGACGGGCTCAAGTTTGCTGTGGAGTGGCGCGGGGCCGAAGGCTAGCATGGAACGGAACAACAAACGAAATAGAGCAGTCACCTCTGTTTTTGTATGGCGTTTCTATCTGTTTCTCGACTCATCATTCCTAGGCGTCTTGTTTATTTTCGGCACCGGGTCAAACTACTCAAATATTCTAGCTGCTTGACTCACGCTCGGGTTGAACAGCTTGGGTCATCGTTTTCGACTGCCGTGGTCGGCAGCAACGTCTTCTGCGCCACACTTCGCATCTGTTGTTAGTGGTTGTTTGCGGCGGCTGAACATCTGAAAAAAATCAGCGTATCTTGGTACACGGACTTCGCCACTTCGCGTGGACACCCGACCTGGTCCTGCGTCGTCCAGCTAGCAGAGGTGTCTAGACGGACGCGGTATCACTTCGGCTCTCCCAGCAATACCGAGCGAATGTCGGTGCGCTTCGTCCTTGAGACATTGGATGCGAAATCGTTTCTCTCGCCCTGGAGACAATGAGGTGACGGAGGCCAGACTCACCAGTCTCCGTTTCCTGCTGACTCTGGTCTTGCTCCGGCCGGCAGTAGCGCTCACGGCGTCGTGCTCGCCACATTGCTGAGTCCTTGTGCTGAACTACGTAGCAGGCACTGTCCTTGGGTACCTCATCACAGATCTCCGCAGTTTCCCCGTTTAGTCCCTGCAGCGAGACGGACGCTATGAAGGGCTGCTTTGCTCCCGGAGGCTTCTGCGGCTGCTGCTGTGAATTGTGCCAGCCAGTACGCTGTGTAATCGATCAACATGAAGTGGAGATAATTCCGGCGACGTACCGCTCGTCCTCCTCGGTCACTTCCTCCGAACGAACGTACAGGAGCATTCAGGAAATGGCATCTCATCGAAGCCAGAGCGGCGATCCTCCCACGTCTCGAAGCACAGCCGTCAGCAGCAATGTTGAGCATTTTTCCGGGTCATCGAGACGCCGTGCAGGCGGTGGACGACACACGAGTTCGCGACTCCGTTCTTCGCAACGAGAAGGAGGCTCCGTCGGTCCGTTTAATGGAACCTCCATTTCTTCTCCCAGCCGGGGGTTGAAGTCTCTGAGTTCTTCCAAGAACAGACCCTTTTTCTTTGAGCATACCACGAAACACGGGTTGTCTCCTCCGCCGTCAAGCTGCGAATTATACTCAGGATACAGTGGATCCGAAGGTTTTGACGAAGCACGTCCCAAGTGGATGGTTTCCTCTAGGAGTGACGCAACGTGGCGCAGCACCAGGGGAACCGATCTTTGCCGAAAGAATTCTGCTGACCATGTCTGTGGTGGAGGCAGGACACAAGATCTATCTCCGTCAACCGATCTTCGGTTGCGAGATGTAGCCCCGGAGGCTATAATGTGTATTGAAAAGGGAACGCCGCTGGCTTTAGCGCAGAACAAGAGCGCGTCTGTAAAGGAGAGAGACGAGTCTTTCTTCGTTCAGGGAACACTGTCCGGGTCGTATAGCTCGGGAACCTCTGAGACTACCAGCGTAGATAGCATCGCTGCGTCGATAGTCAGCTGCAGGTCGCGGAGTCCGTGGCAGGACTTGGTGGCTGGAGTGCGGAGAAGCGCTCGGGTGAGTTCTTCGCGGCTGAACCATGGGAGTCTTAGCGAGGCAGACACTTGTCTCTCGCCTTCGCCGCTTAGGTCACTCCATTCGCGTTGTAGCAATTCTCCGGTCAATTCAGCTTCACCTCGTATCCCGGTGCCAAGAGCAGACTCTTCTATATCAAGTGACGCTGTTGGTAATGTTCCTTGCGAGGATGTAAGCCTAAAGAGGTCTTTTTCTCAGACCCGGCTCCGCCTTACTAGTTTTTCTGATGAAGTCACAGCGGCTTCCTGTTCCACAAGGGCTTGTAATCTCACGACAGGATCAGCTTCGGTGGCACAGCCAGGTAGTGTGCTGGAGGAGAAAATTGAAGGCCACGAGGGAGAACTTGTTCGCGACTTGAGAGGACATAAGAGTGATCTCGGGGCTTCATGCGCTTATCGCCGTACACGGGCCGGAAACAGTAAAACTAACAGATTGGCTCGGGTCGAGCGGCAGCAACATGCCCTGCAGATGACTGAGGACCAACAGCGGGTATTGCATCTGTTGGCAAACCAGCAGCGCTTGGATCCGGATAAGGCAAGACTGCTGGCGGAAGTTCCTGATGAAGAGCACGGTCAGAACCGCGCGCGTCGCCTTGTTCGTGCTTCCGGGCTGGGAGAACACCGCTTAGAGATGGGAGCGCTCGCCGACGCTGCAGGACTGGGGGAGTCGCTTGGGAGGCGGTATCACATCCCGCACGCGGCTTTCGCGGGATGGCCCGACGATTGCCGGAGACAATCTGTGATCTCGAGCTCTTCAGGCAGCTCTCTGCCGCCGAGCGAGGGACCGTTTTATAGTAGGGCACGCAGAAGTCAAGCAATGAATCTGGTTCAAGGAGACTGCTATTCGTGTTCGGGAGAAGTTGATTCACTGTCGTTTTCCGAACCAGCTGTCCTGTGTTCTTGTTCGTCGACTTCTCATGCTTGCCGCGCCTGGTACCCTTCAGAGGCTCGAAACGCAGACCGTCGGCGGTGTGCACTGGGACCGTCCGCCTTGGCCCCCCCCCCCGTGCGCCAGCTACCAAGCTGTCCTGCCGTGGAGTTGGCGACCCGAAGCAGGCATAGTCCTTGGTACAGCGAGAGAAGTCGAGGCGAGGACTTTTCTCCGCGCGTGCGCTCGAAAAGAGAACGAACTATCTGGA
The DNA here is from genome assembly GCF_002600585.1 of Cystoisospora suis. Lineage (NCBI taxonomy): Eukaryota > Apicomplexa > Conoidasida > Eucoccidiorida > Sarcocystidae > Cystoisospora > Cystoisospora suis. The sequence goes on from NW_027153593.1 coordinate 4,313, forward strand.
GAAACAGTGTTCCCGAGTGGGGTGGCAACCAGCCGCGGCGAAGTGACCCAGAGGGCAGTCCCAGCAGAGGGAGAGGCGAAGATAGCGATTTGGGCGGTACTGTGGGTCAAGAAAACGGCCTCGGGTTAGAGGAGAGGCTAGAACGGAGTCTCGCGCTGAGCCGCCGGTTACGGGCGCAAGCGAAAAAGGTGCTCTCTGAGCGTGGAAAGAAGGTGGAAAGTCGAAGTGGTCTGTGGAACTGTGAGAGAGAATCTCGCGGGGCTGCAGTAGGGCGAGGACCTAGCAGGGTGGCACAAGGTACAGACTTATCGGTAGCTGCCGGCTCGCTCAACGGAACTCCGCAATCCCTGGTCTCGGATTCAGGCACTACAACGGCGTCGCAAGCCACAGTATGTGTTAGTCGAGGAGCGCGTTTGGTATTTTGGCATCGAAAGGTAACTGCCGTGCGTGCTTCCGATTCGCATTGCCCCCCTTCTGCTCCGTCCTTGGTTCTAGCTGAAGGGAGTCCACTGGGGCATGAATAAGATGATTCTGATTTCCCCGGTGTGGTGCGAAGCATGTATGTTGTTGCACTCTGTAGTACTGTAGGTGGCTTCTACGAGCGTCCATGTCTGGTGTGTTGTTGCCTCTTGGCCCCCCCCACCTCTTCAGCTTGGTCCTGCTGATTGCTTGCGACTTCCTTCGTCTTTGACGGGACCAGCTAACCGCCGGCGTAACAGCCTCGCTGCTTTCCTTTTTTTGCCGCCCCGCGAGCGAAGGGTGTCGTCAAGCATATTTCACTTTTCGGGCCCGAGGTGGCAGGCTTCCGTGGTTCTACGTGCACCCTGTGTTCCACGAGAAAACATGTCTCGTAGCGGGGCTCGCTCCGTGCTCGTGTTACTCTTGGTTATGTTACTGAACCGCCAATCCTGCTGTCACCATCTGATGCTCTCAAGCGCCACTGCGTCTATCGGTTCCTTTTGTGTGGGGGTCCACACATTGCTTGGTCTGCTGTCTTTCGGAGACAGGTGTCACGACCGCGTGCTTCCCCCGTCTCCTTACGATGAGGAACTGGTCTTGCGACCGACCATCCTAGACATGCGCCCGCTCCCCCAATTGTATGCGGAGAGCTGCCGAAAGCGATTCGATGTGTTGTGCGAGGCCCTGTAAGATGAACAGATCCGCCTTCGGCAACCGAAAATGAACTGAGGTGGGCTTGTTATGTAGCACGAGTTTGGTAACACGTCGGCACTTCCGTTCCGAGTGGGTCGGCGAGTTACAGGTGCAGGGACACGGAGGCGATTGTCTTGCGAGGTTGTTCCAGTTCGGGGGTGGAGTGCCTCCTTGATTCTTTGGTCCGAGAAATCATACTTGCCCTGTTTAGGCTACATACCTTCCGCCGGTACCCAGCCCAGGCCTGGACACGCCCCCGATCCGATCAGCAGGCGCATAATTCACGTTTTGATCAGAACGGCAGTATGGTAGCTACCCGGGCACACACAGGTGACGGAACGGCCTACCCGTCATGCAGACCTTTCCCGGTCAGCATGGTGTTGTCGCCTTCATTCACAATCCGTTTCACGCTCCTCTTGTGGCACCCGCAAGCACGCAAACGGAAGAGTGGCTCGTTCTTCTGTTTGGGCCGTCACCTCGTACGGAAAGGGGGTGCCAGCGCAGCGGGAAAAGGTGCCAAGGTGGCTTTTTGGTGACTGGCCAGTGAGCCAGGGAGATGTCCAAGCTCCCCGCGATGATGTGTGCGCGCTAGGCCCTGCCGTTCTTCGGTGAAGCGAACATGTACGTAGAAGCCACGAGGTATCAAGCCAAGGTTGCCATGAGGACATTTTCAGCTCGCAATGTTTGTGCAACTATCGCAGCAGGGTCAGAACCAGAGGCCCTGCGCGCAGAAAAGAGCCAGATCCCGGGCATCTTTCAGGCCGTCTTGTCCGCTAGGAGCGATCAACTCGAGTGAGATCGTCTCAGAGAAGATGACGCCCATCACCGTCGAACCACTCCGCGTCATCCGCCATCTTTTACAAGCCCTCTAACCAAGACGCGCCGGAGCTTGTGAGTGAAAGATTATTGTGAACTACATCGGCTTGGTCGCAGTATGGGCTACGACGTTTCCTTTAACTCACCAGTTTCAATGTTTCCCGCCCGCGTGGCCCGGAAGGAAGGAGCAGCAAATGGAGAGCCTAAACGGACATGAGTACAGACGCTCCGAGGGTGTGGCCTGTAGACAGGCTTGGCTCGACAGTGGGCGTGTTCCACTGAATGAGGGCAGCAACCAGCCGAGGCGCCTGAGTCGCACGGAATTCCAGTCGTACACCTGCTTCCTGCTCCTCTCCAGCAGTAACGGCATACTGAAGTACTGACTCTTCTCCTGCCCACGAGCCCGAGCAAGCGCGTTTCCCGTCTTGTCCGTGCTTCATGTTGGCCTGGCCCGTGGACGTCGAAGCGTCCTCATCGCTGTCGACTCTGCCTGGCTCTAGATGTTTTGGATCCGCTGACACCGGGGCTGGGGCTGCGCAGAATCCCTTGAAGAGTCCTTGGTGTCCGGGCTCGACATTCCACCTCCGCGTAGTCACGAGCTCTAAACAACAAAATGAACAGTTGCTCGAAGGGTAGTATGCCGCTTGCTGAGGTAGATTGTAAATAGGGACACCCGTTCGCGCTTCTTCGCACAGCAGAAACTGCATCAGCAGGTCGAGATACGGAGTTGGCGATGTGGGTGAGGGGAAAGGGAAAAGCAGGGCTTTCAGCAGCAAGTCCTGTCCGCAGCATGGATGCGTGAAACATAAGACAAACACACACCGCTAAGGAGCCTGTGTAGCTTGTCTTTCTAGACCCCCTGGATGGGGAATTCCACAAGAACTGCCTCGCCTTGTACGCTCAGACCACCAGGAAGACCAAGCCGTTTCTATCACGCGAACACATTCTTTAGGCGCTTGCTGTGTTGCATGCGGAGGGAACCGACATTAACGCACCGTTCTCTTTCTTCCTGCAGAAACCTGAAAACTCATGAGCAGTCCGTGTGGTCGGAAGACTCCGCAGCGATACGGACCGCCTCACCAAAAGGCGACAGCAACGGAAAAAGCCCCACGAAGTACTTCTGTCAAGATCTAAAGACACGTGGGCTCAAAAGCAATGCAACTCTCAACATGGCTAGGAGACCTCTGCGGGACACGTGAACAGCCTCCAAGAAAGGATTAGACACACACGCCGTAAACAGTGTTGGCGGCTCGCTATACTCGTGCTGTGGGCACATACGCCTAAGTCACAAGAACCACGCTGCTTCCACGTCGGCCTGGCAGAGCTCAACCGACTGCGTCGTTCACACACAGGACTGTAGTGTCCCTACCATCCATGTGCCTACTCAGCTCAAAATTTGTCGCCTGGAAGTCTGTGAATCAGTCTGGCGGGCTGTGCTGAAATGGTCCCACGCTCGCACGTGACGTTTCCGAACCCTGGACAAGGAGTGAAGAGAGACTCCAGCTTTGAAAGCCACCACATAAACAGTCACATCTCAGGACGGGGAAAAGACGAACCACGCGAAGACGTTCCTAATGATTCTACTCCAAAGCAATGCATATACGGACAAAAGGGCCATCAGTAACAGTTCTATCATGGACTAGCAGTTTACGATTGAGTGGTTCGTCCCGAAAGCCGCACCATCATCAAGCCATGCATGACCAGCAGCACACAGCCTGCAGTTTCTTTTGCGCGACAGCATTCTTCTTCCATCCACCTGAACAAGGAACTCAGTCACACCCCAGAGCTGCACATTCTCCTCTAAGCTTTTCCCTGTCCTGCAGCTTACGCTGACAGGATGTCTAAGAGACCTAGGAAGCCTCGCTTCAGAGGTTTTAAACAGTACATAAACTTTGCGCCGTAAGGCAGGCGAGCCCACGAGCTTGTTGGAGAGTCACCCCAACATAACAACCTCACGAGGGAGGGGCAAGGCTGGCGGTTCTTAGCTCAATCGCTGTGCCCCGCCGCTGGCCACGTGGACCCGGACACCTTATCCCTGTGATGGTCAACCAGCTAGCTAAAAGGTTTCCCTTTGTGCAAGCACTGAGACAGTCCAAAGATGCTAAAGCTTGAGATACCCACAGAACACAACCAGAGCACTACGAACCGCAAGCAGCAGTCGGAGGGCTCCAAGCTATACTGCGGAAGTTGCAAACCTCTTGTTCATCAGATTATGTCTATGAAGTGAATGTCCTGCGGTGCTGATCTGCCAGTTGTTCCTGTAGGTAGGCGATACGAGACAGTTTGGCTTCTTTGCGATCACATACAGAGAACAGCACAAACGTTCGGCCCATCAACCGGGTTGCGTCTCATGAAACCGCACTTGATGTGTGCCCAACACCAGGAGGGGAAGGTAAAGAAGTAGTTGCCGCACACGCCAGCAACACTGTAGTGTTCGCGAGCAGCTCGCGACCGTACCCGTCGCCCCAGTTGTCCTGACGCGGATTCTGTACCCATGAAAGTCTGAGAGTGGCCTGCTAGCTGACCACCAGCTCAGTGCGCCGTCACGTTCTTGCCTCTTTTGCTGACTCCACTACCACCTCGTGTACGAGAGAGTAGTGATATTTAGTGCGCTTCGGTTTGCTGCTGCCGGCACCAACCGCAGACACCTGCTTTTCTCCTCGTAAAGGGTGTTAAGATGGCACCGGACGAGACACGGAAAAGTGCAACACGGGGGGAAACGCAATTTATCGGAAGATGCTAGTGCCGACGCGACATCATCTGCCTCTTACGATTGAACGGATGTATACAGGGGCGCCGGAACGTGGAGAGCACGCAGGATGCCAGGATGCACCACAAACAGCGTGTGGAACCTTGGGAGGACGAGGACAGATAGCACTCTAACCCTTGCCACGATTACAGCAACTCCTCCGGTCACGCACTATCAGAAGAGGCCTCGAGAGACTAACTTTATCACTTCGCGTGCCCTTTGAACAGTATTGAGAAGTCTCTCTCGGCCGCCGGAACACCACCAGGGTTCACTCTTTTTTCTTCTTCCACGCTCATCCCGACAGTCGAAGAGCTGACACGCTTGTTCTCCGCGGCCGGTGGATGTGATTCCATTTGAAAATCCGTTCTGACGTTTTTCCTTGCGCCCCACCCTTGCTAAATCACGGCCGAACCTGTGATGGTCGGGCTCTCTTGCACTGCCCGTACATGAAAATGCGCTGCCCGACCCGCTACTTCGCAGGCAAGCCAGTGATAGAACCTCCGTGTCCTCTGTGGTCTTCAAATCTGCGTGCGCCCCGGCAGGATATATAACTTCCGCGTTCGGAAGAAACTGTTGGATCTCCTCCCAGGTCATGGTGCCGTAGTCTGCAACAGCGCTCAAGCGGACTAGGGAGCTATTAGCTTGGTCAGAAAGACGAATGCGCCCGTCCGTCGACCGGCTCCGTCGGTTCACCTCGAAATGCGAGCACTTCGCTTCGGTGTTGTCGTGGTGATCTTCATTTCTCCTCGTTCCCCATTCGAAACGTCTTCCCTCGCCGGCGTGCCCTACTTGCGGGAGTGAGGAAAACCGGCGCTTTCCTAGGCGCGGACTTGTACGCGGCAGTTCAGAGAGACCCGAAGCCTGGTTCTGTTGCTTCTTCCGTGGTCCCCAAAAAATGCCTCCTTGCTCGTACAGCAGGGGATGAATGTAGACGTCCGCGTGCAACACCTGCAGCAGCGCAGACGGTCAAAAACACAAGGCCTGCTGACCGATGACTAGCCTTCCAGGAGTGCGGCATCGAGGGTAGTTCTACGCCCGGAGACACACTCGGAAGCACCCTGCTACGGCTACTGGTCCGCCCTGCAGAATACTAAAAGCTATCTGAGCACGGCGCCACAGGCGTCAGCTCATGCCCGTAGCCAGAAGTCGGGGACGAACATCTCCGGGCGTCCGCACGGGTCTTCCGCAAAGAAAGGACAGTGAAACTGCTGAGTTTGTCGAAAGGTGATCAGGAAAAAAGTTTCAGCGTAACCCGGTGCTGAACTATAGGTGGTGGACCAACTGCTCCCGCCTAGCGCCGTGCCCCATTGACGAATTCTCTGCGACAGTGCTGACGCCTTTGCCACGCAGCGGCGAATCTTCCGCAGCTCCTCCGGGACTAAAGTGACAGCCATCACGAGTCGCATATACTCAGAGGCACAGGAAGGTGGGAAACACAAATCACTATCACTACGAAAAAGTACTCGGTGAATACGAAAGACGTGCCGATCCAAATGAATCCCCGAGGACTTCGTACTGCCCGGACGCAAGCGTTAGTCGTGACGTGAAAGAAGAAATAATACAATATTCTACTGAATCACCTCCGCGTACGTGCACAATCACCACACTGCAGACTGTGTCCTCCTCGCACATGGACGTTATGGGGTTGTTTCGGCCTGCTAGACCCCTTTTAGCTCGGAACCCAGCAAAACCGCGACTGAAGTGTCAAGCGTTAAATAGACTTGTGCACAGACAGCCACCCAGTAGCATGATACCTTATTGAGCTCCGCAGCAGTTTCAACGGCGCGACGCATCGGAGAACAGACAATTTTCTTGACTTCTGGTGGAGGAGCGAGGCCTTGGTTTTGCGGGAGTTGCCTGGTGGCCGGTCTGGACAACATTTGGTGAACGTAGCTTTCAATCCATTGTGCAGCCGCCGCGGCTTGAGTCCTGCCGAGGAGCGTGATCGGCGGATCAGGCACGCGAGAAAACCCCTGCTGTTCTCTCGTACCGTCTGCAGACCGCCCATCAAGACACCGCTGGTTGTCCGTGGCATTCTGGGAAAAAGGCGTGGACTTCTCAGTTGCCACTTGCTCTGTCCTCTGCCCTTGGCTCTGGAGACTGGATAACAGCGTCAGATCCATCCCGTGACGACGAGGCGATTCGCGCCGATCATGGAAATCCCTGGGTTCGGAACCCGAGGGCGTTTGGTCATTTATGCTAATCGCATTATTCCGAGACTGGCTATGGCGTACAAAATAGAACCTCTGCCTGTAGCAGTTTCCCTCTCTTCCCGCTGAGCTCGGCAGCCCCAGAGATCGGCCAGGCGGGCTGAAAGACTGTCCCGGTTTCACGAAAGGCGAAAAACAATAGGGAGATGCACCGCACCGACACGGCGCAGTAGGAACCACAGGTGAAGTCTCGCGTTCACAGGAGTGAAAGCTGTGTCCATCACAGCCTCTGTCGGGACGTGACGCCCCTCTTCCGTCCCGGGTCTCAACTCTCGAGTCCGCTCTGGCCGTGCACTCCAGCTCCATTGTCGGATGGTGAGTGGGCCCGGCAACACACACACCGGGCGCACGCTGAACCAGAGATTCGGGAGGTCACTCCAAGTTTCATTGGCTGTTACTCAAGAGGAGAGAAAGCTGGTAAAGTGTGGATCAGGGTGGATGCAAGCAGGCGGGTGCGCACACTTCTCGTCAGGCCGAAGACAGCCACCCATGAAAGCAGTCGGGCACAGCGAGAACGAAGGCTACTTGAGCAAAGAGATTCATTTGCAGAAGTATGGAGTTCAAGTTCGCTGCCAAACAGCGGCCCAGACAGGACACTATTCCACAAAGGAGGAGGCTCGCAGCTAGAGGCCGGGGCAGAGACCCACATGACTCATAGCGACAAGCACGCTGGGACAGAGCACGGGTTCACCACGAGTAACGAGGCGAGAGGACGTTGCTAGCGGAAGAACCAAAACCAGAGAGGTGGTGACGGACAACGCCGGCCAGCGAGCGCCGTCAGCCCAATCAACCACCTAAGTTCGCGAGACGGAGTGCCACTCTGTCGCGAAGGCGCAAACACCTCTGCTGCTCAGAAAAAGAAAAGAGTACAGCTGCGTAATCAAAAGCCCGGCCAACAACGACGTGAGACTACACTCCCAGTCAAACGCGACGAACCCCTGTAGAGGAGACGCCGTTTCCTGGCTGCGTGTCAATACACCAGGGAACGCCGCACCTGGTCCGCACCGTTAATATGCTCAGACTGTAGTCCGGAGAAAACCCTCGTGCCCCAACTAAGCAGCTACAACTCGGTCATGTTCTCACGCAGCTTCCGAAAAGCCAGGAAATAACGAGGGGCAAATTCGCGTCTTTGTGGACTCCGGGGACTTGTCTTCTGACGAGAGAGGCCGGACTGCTGCCATGAGACCTGCAGGCTGCGCGAGGGCATGTCCAGTCACCTTGTCGCCACTTCGCAACCAAACTGCAGATCAGCGGAGCTCTCTTCCCCGCACAGGTGCTATCTTCTTGAATGAAAGCATCTGGGCACTGTAGGAGCTCTGTTCTTTGTCGGAGGCGTCGTTTTCACGGGTCGTGTCCCATGGAGGCAGGGGCTTCCACGGCCAGCATGGGATCCTTGGGGGGCTCCCTTGCCCCCGTAGAGCTGCGCTTGACCGGAAAGAGTTGTAGCTTGACCCCCTGAGATGCGCCTTGCGTCGCTTCTGAAGGCTGGTGTTCCCTCATACGCTTACCCAGCGACGACAACTGGTGCGTTGGCAACAAGTATGTTTTCCAAAAGTGGGACATTGTCAGTTGTCCCTCTCTCAGCTTGTACCCCAGAGGCGTCGCAAAGGGGGAGGGGCGGGGGACGAAGAAGCGGCTGTTGCTGCTGAATCGTTAATGGTGTTGCTGGTCGTGTTTGTGGGAGTGGGGGTGTTTAGTTGCCTTTGCTCAAGGGCTCGATTCCTTCTTTTCTCAGGAATTCAAAGACTCCGTATTTGCAGCTGGCGCGGTTGCGACAGTGTCGCGCGGGATAGTGATAGTTGCGACGACATCGTTCCCTAGGGAAAAAGTAGATGCTCGAAGAGTATGCTGTAACGCATCAAGGAGGCTGTTCTTTTTCTTCTTCTAGGCTGAGTTGCACTTGTTTGAAAAAGCAGCCTGCCGGCTACAGGACTTCGGTGGCTGACGCGAGCAGCCTCCCTTGTTTGCAATGTTGCCGTTTTTATCGAAGCCGGAGAGAGCAACGCGAATGCGTTCTGCAGTTGCCTGGTGCTGCCGAATTACCTAACACGTTCCGCGTCTCTCGGTTGGTTCTACGTAGGCTGTCCTCTGAGAAGACAGGCGGCTTTAGGAAAACGCGTGGACCTTCCGTGTTCTTTGCCTCTCTGTCTCCTCGCGATTTCGTATCGGCAGTCTTCTTTGTTTCCCGGGGAAGAGTCCTGAAGTTGCCGCGGCCATACTTTTCCTCGGCTCTGGTTTACACACGGGGACAGAACGTGCTCTGTTTGGTATCCCGTGGCAGGAGAGAAATTTGGTTGTTGAGTACGCACCGTGCAGACCAGTTGCCAATCGCACATGTGAGAGCGTGGGAAGTTGTCCGTGGTCTGCATTCTCGACGTGGACGAGGAGGGTTGTTTGCTTCCGACCGTAGAGATGCTACATGGCTGTGAATGCTACGCTTCGTGGAAGTCGAAACTAATATTGACTGTAGCCTGGCCGACAAAAACTAGCGTCTGACGCCATGTCCCTCCTGTATGTGGGAAGGCGAGTTAGACACGGACACTCTCCCCCTGCAAGGAATTTTCTTGCGCCCCTCTCATTCTTTTGTCTCCGCGGTCGTCTTGGTTTTTTCTCTCCCCTTTCGTCTTTCCAGTTCTTTTCAGATTCAGTGCTTATGCAGCTCAGGGGATTGATTGCGGGGTCGTAGAATTGATCAGCACTTGGAGGGGGCCCTGCCTGTAAATGTGCTTCAAGGGTGCTTGTGCAGCTCAGAGTCCACGGAGAAGCTGTCGGGTCCGTCAAGATCCGGTCCAGTCGTATCAGCGGAGAAAACGCACAGCTCTTTGTTGGGATTGGTTCACGCGGTGTTCATGTGTGGTGGCGTTCGGTAAATGCTTGCGGCTTCATCGCCCCGATGTAACCATTTGGCTCATAGCCGACTTCTTTCGCATTCTTCGCCTCGCAGCTAGCGCCGTGGCCTGGTCGCGTATTCTACCTGTACGAGTTCGGCTTTGGTTTAACAGCGCCGGGCCTCCTCGAAGGCATATCTATCCTTTCCTCGTTGGTTTGTTTGCGCTGCTTTCTCGTAGTGTAGTCTTCTATCGCGTCCTCTTGTGTGTTTCTCTTGACGTCGGGTAACGCCCTACATTCTTGTTTCACTTTGTCATTCCCTTTTTAACGGTGCGAACCGTCCGCTGGTGTTTTGGGGCATCCCTCCGAATTGTTTCTTTCGTCCCTTTCACCAGAGTGACAACTCAAATTTAGTCGTGCGGGCTTTGGCATGGCCTATTCCCTCGTCGCGCCAGCTTTTACGCGTCTCGTCGGTGCGTTGCCTCTTTCTCGCCCCGTTTTGTGTGTTCAACACTTCTGTCCCCTCAGTCACTCAGCTGCCTCATGGAGCAGAACGGCCTTTCACGACGAGAGGGTTCTGGAAGCCGTGGAGGGGCCCTAACAGATAGTTCGGGGGTCGCCTACGATTCGCACCTGTACGGTGAAACTCCGGCGGCTCATTATGTTACTGAAATCGAGGCAGAGACCCCCCTTCCCGACGGGGCAGGGGGGCCCGGGTCATCTTCAGCGGGATCCTCCCGGGGTACAGGGGCGGAAGGAAGTGGTGGGGGTCGCACAGAGGATGCATCTCGGATTGCAGAGCGGGAGCGCATGCTTCTAGCTCAGCATGGCTCTTCGGGAGATCGAGGAGGTTTCCATGGAGGTGCGGAGGTGGAGAAGTCGATCGCTGCACGAGAGGATTTCTATCGGCGTCAACGCTTCCAGCGCGCCCTTTCCCCAGAGCGTGAGGACCCTTTCTCAGAAGGATTCTCGGCAGGCGGTGGCTCGTCTTCGAAGGGGACGGACAGCTCGTCGGGGGCGCGTACATATGCGGACGTTATGTTGGAACAGCAACTAGACCGTGAAAAGCAGGCCGCAGTCCGGCAGATTCGAAAGATGCAAGAGGAAGCTGAATTGCAACGCCAGCTACAGAGACAGCAGGAGGAACTGCAAGCCGCAGCTGCAGCCGGCGTGGGCGAAAAGAAGCGCCGCCGATGGGATTGGGGGGCAGGCTCCGCCACTCCTGGAGCGGGTGGCACAGGGGGTGGCTGGCCGGAGCAGGACGGACTAACGGAAGCAGAGAGGCAGCTCTTAATCCGCAGCAAAAAGGGCCAGGACGACGGCAGCAGCGCGTCTGCTGCGGCAGCTGCCCTAGTCAGTCGGTGGGATACCCCACTCCAGGCGGGTGGACAGACGCCTGGAGCTTGGGGAAGCGAGACGCCTTTGTTAGCAGGGGGGGGCAGTGAGAGTGCAGTTGCGCAGGCAGCAGTAACCGCGGCAACGAAAAAGAAGAGCCGGTGGGATGCCACTCCGACGGTTCCAGGAGGGACAGGACAGGTGAGTCGAGAGGGCGTTGTGGCGGGCCACGGTGGTGGAGTGGTTTGGGTGTGTCGAAACTTGCACAAGGGCTGCTGTGAACTGTGTTGTGGTGCGGCTTGTGTCCAAGCGGTTGCTCGTTACTGGAGCGCATACGCTAGTGGTAATAACCGACTGTGTGGGGGAGGACAATGAGTGGCATGTGAAGACAGTTCAGCATTCTCGTTTTTTCATTAGCGCTTCACTTATGGACACGGTGGTCCAGTACAAACCCCAGGCATGGCGCACAGGAGATTAGGCAGTCGTGATGTAGGGCATTTCACAGTGTTGTGGTTCTTATTGTCGTGTGTGGAACTACCGATATTGCAACGTTTTTGCGACGCAGGAGACGCCAACTCCTGGTCATTGGGGAGCGACACCGGCAACCAGCCAGACGGGGGGCACGCCCGTTGTGCCTGGTGCAGCAGGAAGTGTCACTCCCTTGATGCCGGGAGGGAGTGGCACTCCTGGAGTATCAGGAAACGGGGGGATGAGCACACCCGTGATCGGCCACGGTGGATCGGGTAACTTGACGCCGCTCATTGGCGTAGGCGCTCAGACGCCTGTAAGTGGAGGACGCAAGCGGAGTCGCTGGGATGCGACTCCTGTCTTGGGAGGCGGTGCGGATGCGGACATGGCGGCGGCCGCAGCAGCAGGCTTAACACCGGGTGCTGGCACTCCGATGACAGGCGGATTTGCCGGTAGCATGACTCCCGGGCCTAAAGACGCGAGCACGCCGATGACCGCTCAGCTGACACCTGGGATTACTCCTCTAGCTGTTACCGGTACGGAGAAGTGATGTCCGTGTCAACATCTGCCTAGAGGAAAATTCCCCGAGGCGTTGCAGTGCGGGTGAACGCGCGCATCAAACCGCATATCGAGTTCCAGTCCATGACTGTACTGCATTGCTGGTTGTATCTCATTGCTGTATGAGCGCGGGGAGGAATGTAGACAGTGAACCTCTGCAGGGACTCCCAGAAACACATCGAATCAAAGGAAATCTCGCGGTGTATGCATCAAGTTTGTTCTAGTTTTGTATTCGCCACGTCGTCTCTAGTGGCGAGTGCAGCTTGGCGTAGTTAGAGTACAAGGGAGAACCCCATATCGTGTGAAATTTTTACTGTAGATTTCTTTGTCCGGTTTCTTTAAGTGAAGGGTAGCGCCATCTTCTTTACGCCGTTTGTACAGGTGCTTCACGTAAGCGCCTGTCATCACATCGACCCTCTGCAGATAATGTGTTCAAAAGGTCCCAGATTGTTTCTGCCTCTCGCCCGGTTCTGCAGGTATGCCGGGGGCCACTCCTCTGACTCCGGGGACGCCCATCACGACGGCAGAACAGCTGCTTCAGCTGCGAATGCAGCAAGAGCAGGATGAGCGAACACGGTACCTGACGGACGAAGAGTTGGACCGTCTCCTACCGAAGGAGGGTTACGAGATCGTGACACCACCGGCGGACTATAATCCTCCGCCTTCGTCCGCGGCCGCCGCCGCCGCACGCGCAAGGCATCAGGCAGGTTTGAGTGCTACCCCAGCGATGGTTACGCCCACACCCATGGGAGTTACGCCCCTCTACACAATGCCGGAAGAGGATGGCGCAGTTCCTCCGGGCATGGAGGGCTTGCTGATGGCTGGAGGCGGCGTTGGGGGCCAGCTGACGGCAGAGGGAGGCGGAGTAACCATGAAAGCCGAGGACTACCAGTTTTTTTCCAAGCTTTTTGAAGACAAGGATGAGGACGCCATGACTCAAGAGGTGATACTACCGTCGAACAGACTGTTTATTTTGGAACACGTCGTGGGCACCATTTGTCTGCTCGACTTTCTTTCCTTTCTCAGGGCAGTGACTAAGTTGTTTTGTCGGAGCTGTATGGAGAGGTGTTTACTTTTGCAGTGTTGGGTCTACATGTCCAGACTCACGCAGGCACGCCCAGGGGGCTTACATGAGGCAAGGATGCTTACGGGGTTTTGGTGTGGATGAATACTGAGTATTTTGTTCACTACAGGAAGTCAAGGAGAGAAAAATTCAGCTTCTTTTGCTGAAAATCAAGAACGGGACACCTCCTTTAAGGCGAAATGCTCTGCGCATTCTCACGGAGAAAGCAAAGGAGTTTGGAGCTGCTGCGCTCTTCAATCAGATTCTTCCGTTGATGATGCAGAGTACTTTGGAGGACCAGGTGAGCACTTTGGTACTATTACACCCGTGGGAGTCTTCTACAGTTGGTTGCTGCCATTGGATGGGGGAAAAGCAACATTCTGTTGACTGTGCTGGACTTGACGGCAGGCTGGGTTCCATGTTGAGTGTCGATGCACGTTCGCTGCTGGCCGACAATTTTCCTCACTTGATGCCAGTCGTGCCTTTGTGTCCTAGACGGATCCTCATCGTGGTGGCTGGGTTTGCCAACGCAGGGATGCAAAGGGTTTTTGAGTGCGTGTGCAGTCTGTTAGTCGGAGCTACTTGCGTCTCCTTGCAGTGCGCAGAGGGTCTCAGGTGAAGAAGTGAACCGCCGCGTAAAGGAAGCCCTCGTGAAGAAACTAGTCGTGGTGTGACTCCTTGGCTTCGGCCTTCTCGTAGATGCCATCGGAGCATCGCTCCTGCTTCGTTTCCGTGTTGTTACTGGATTTCTCACTTGCCTAGGAACGCCATTTGCTGGTGAAGGTAATCGACCGTGTGTTGTACCGACTTGATGACGCTGTGCGTCCCTACGTGCACAAGATTCTGGTGGTGATCGAGCCACTGTTGATTGACGAGGACTATTATGCCCGCATCGAGGGAAGAGAAATCATCTCCAACTTGGCCAAGGCAGCCGGCCTCGCCACCATGATTGCCACAATGCGCCCGGATATTGACCACCCAGACGAATACGTGCGAAACACCACGGCGAGGTACGAAGCCAGTCCTGCTCGCTATCTGATTCTGAGGTAGTGTATGCACTGAGTTACTGCATTTTTGGGCGTCTGCAGTGCCCTTCTACACTTCTCGCTACTTCGCAATCAGTCCCACGTGGGAAGAAGGGCATCATCTCGCATAACTGCACAGTGTTTGTTGAGGTCACAGTTTCGCATCTGAAAGCTGGTCACCTGGAGTCCTGGAAAAATCGAACGAGCTACAGCTGCGCTAGTATAACTTTAGGCGCCGTCAGCTCAGACGGCACGCTTCCTTGAGTAATTCCCCGTGCTTCGTAGCGCTTCGTCGGATTCTTTTTTTTTGCCCGCTCGCCGTGTCGGCTACCTTTTGCAGAGCGTTTGCCGTGGTCGCGTCCGCACTCGGAATTCCGTCACTGATATTGTTCCTGAAGGCAGTATGTCAATCAAAGAAGTCGTGGCAAGCACGACACACCGGTATCAAGATTATTCAGCAGATGTCCATTTTGATGGGTTGTGGAGTCTTGCCCCATCTGAAACAGCTCGTAGAGATCATTCAGCACGGCCTGGACGACCAAATGCTCAAAGTGAAGACGGTTACGGCGCTTGCTCTAGCTGCCTTGGCGGAATCTGCGGCACCATATGGAATTGAAGCTTTTGATAGTGTCCTTAGACCTCTTTGGAAGGGTATGGGTGAGATGCGCGGCAAAGGCTTGGCAGCGTATCTCAAGGCTATAGGTTCTATCATTCCGCTTATGGACGCCTACCACGCAAGCTACTATACGCGAGAAGTCATGGTCATGCTTGTTCGCGAGTTCGAAACAAACGACGAGGAAATGAAAAAGATCGTTCTTAAAGTCGTGAGACAGTGCGTCGCAACTGAAGGTAGGTCTAGCGAGCGTGGCGATCTGCGTTCATGGACTGGTTTTCTGTTGAGTTGGCACCAGGGATGCTAGTCCACGGCAGATTTGAGGGACTGGTCAAGGTGGGGTGGAGGTCTGCTTATGTCGTAGAATCGGACGTGCCTCCGCGGTCAGTGTTTTTCAGGAGCCACTCTGTACGCCTTTCTCTATCAAATGGGAGCAGCAAGGTCGCCTGTCCCGCGGACAGGTGTAGCACCTTTGAAAACAGTTGCCAAGGCTTGTCGATGATGTTACCCAGGGAAATGAGGGCTATAGTTGTCCGTTTTCTGCAGTCGTGGAGGCGACTTTCGCGCTTCGAGTGTAATTCGCTGGCCAAACCGAGTACTCCTCGTCTAGGTGTCGATTGCGCTCATGACGAGTGTGTGACGGTCAGTCGATTATTGTTTTCGAACGGGGACTCGTTTGTCAGGGTTGTGGACATTGCGCGATTCTGTACTATGGATGTCCGTCAGGCGTGGAGGGTGAGTATATCCGGACGGATATCGTACCACCTTTTTTTTCGAAAGTATGGCTGGTGCGCAACGCGCTTGACAGGCGCACAGCGAAGCTGCTGATTGAGACCGTTGTTGAGATCGCGAACAAAGCAGGCGGCTCGCACATCATCCAGCAAATTGTGGAAGACTTGAAAGACCCGAGCGAGCCGTTCAGGTAAAAGTGTTATGTCGCCACATGTCGCGGTGGGGTCAGTGTGGGATGGAAATCATGAGAGTCGCTCTCTTTCTCTCGTACTGCGCGGTGCTTGGGGGAATACCCCTCAAGTGAATGCCTGATCGTTTGGTTCACTTTTTTCCCCGGTCGTAGCTCTTCCCTCTTCTCTGCGAACGTCTGAGGTCGGCGCAGTTCGGAGACCGCCCACGGCGGTTTATTATGTGGAACCCCAGTGCCGCGTCTGCAGGTGGACGATACTCGTGATGCATGGCCACGCGGGGAAGGGCTGCTGGCAGCGGGTACTTCGTCTCTGAAGTGTTTAGACTTCAGAAGGGTCGCCTTGTCATCATTGCACCGCTTTCATGCAACGACGTTGCTGTAGTTCGGTGTTATTCCCTGCGTTTACGGAGTTGGCCGGCCTCGGTGGGTGTGCAAACTTGCCACGTGAAACACGGGAAGGAGTAGAGGGTGCGCGCCTCTGATTTCCACGGTTTCTACAGGAAAGTGACTTTAGAGGCGCTGGAGCAGATTATCGTAAACAACGGCGTCTTGGACGTGGACAACCGGCTTGAAGAGCAGCTGATTGACGGGCTGCTGTACGCTTTTCAGGAGCAGACGTCCGAGGACACTACAGCGCTTCTGAACGGGTTCTCGACCATCGTGAATGCCCTCGGCACCCGTATCAAACCTTACCTTCCTCAGATTTGTGGTGTCATACGATGGCGTCTCAATACTCCAAGTGCAAAACTCAGGCAGCAGGCTGCTGATCTCATCGCTCGCATCGCCGTCGTGATGCAGAAGTGCGGCGAGGAGCAAATGCTAGGACATCTGGGTCTCTTCCTTTACGAGTATCTCGGCGAGGAGTACCCTGAGGTTTGTCTCAGAAGCTCAGACGCATTGTGTAGATACTGTTCGCGTGGCGGTCAGCTGCGGGTAGATAGGCTTGTATAAATAGTTTTTCGTTCACGCAATTTTATGGTGCTAACCTGCTTACGTTAGGACTGCTGTTGATGATACATCAGCATGTTTCTTTCGCACAAAGTGCGAACGAAACATGCTGTTGCCTCTAGTCACTTTGATCTCGTGTTGCTGTGCCTGTGTATCGTTTGCTGGCGGTTTCAGTATCAGTAAGTAATCAGCTTGTGTAGTAAGGGGGTCTGGCCACGGCATGAGTAGAGGGTTGTTTGTAATCTGTATGTAGTGGTCCAGTGTGCCTTGGAATGAGCTAGTTCCATCACGTGAGCCGTTGGGAGCTTTATGCCGCTCTTGTCCTATTGCTGTTCCTTCGTCTCTTGATCCGGGGTCTGCAGACCGTGGGTGACTGGTCCTGTCAATGAATTGTCCGCGTGTGCGCCGTAGGTTTTGGGTAGTATATTAGGTGCCCTGAAGGCGATAGTGAACGTGATTGGAATGAACAAGATGACGCCGCCAATAAAAGACTTGCTGCCGCGGCTGACGCCAATCTTGAAGAACCGTCACGAGAAAGTGCAAGAAAACGTGATCGATTTGGTCGGGAGAATAGCGGACAGAGGAGGAGACCTTGTGTCGCCAAAAGAATGGGACAGGATATGTTTCGACCTGCTGGACATGCTCAAGGCCAACAAGAAGGCTATTCGCCGAGCTACGGTTAACACCTTTGGTTACATCGCACGCACCATTGGACCTCAGGATGTTCTTGCGACTCTGCTGAACAATCTGAAGGTCCAAGAGCGACAGCTACGTCTGTGTACCACCATCGCCATTGCCATTGTCGCGGAGACGTGTCTGCCGTACTCTGTCTTGCCTGCGCTCATGAACGAGTATCGCGTGCAGGAGCTCAACGTCCAGAACGGCGTTCTGAAAACCCTTTCTTTCATGTTCGAGTACATTGGTGAAATGGCAAAGGATTACATCTATACGGTTGTGCCTCTTCTTGAGGATGCTCTGATGGACAGGGATCTCGTCCATAGACAGACTGCTGCTTGGGCGACGAAGCATCTTGCTCTTGGTACGGTGTCTAAGTCTGTGTCCATATACGTATAAAAAGTGCACTCTCCGCTCAGGCAGTTCTCGTCTACTCCAAGCTAGCGCAATCGGTACCGCGGCTATGCGCGTCTAAGTTGGACACTCCTGTACATCAGGCACAGTACAGGAGTGTCCAACTTTTTCTCCGCAGTATCGGGAAGTACCTCGGCAGCGAGCTACTGATCAAACTCCTTCATCTCCGAACGAACGGGCTTCTTCATACGTGCATCAACAGCTACGGGCACAGCGGTCGATTGTCGGTAAATGTCTGCAGTCGACTGCGGTGATGCCAAGATGGTGTCTCCTGTGCCAAGTCAGCATGCAATAATTGTTTCGATGTTTGCGCGGCTCTACAAGGTGCTGCTTGAACATCACTTCGCAAAAGAAGTTTCGAAGCACCGGCTGCGTCGCATCCTGAGATGTGCTCTCGGCGCTCTGTCTATGTGCTTTTTCAGGAGTGCAGGGTCTCAGTTGCGAAGACGCTCTTGTTCATCTGTTGAACTACGTTTGGCCGAACATCTTCGAACGGTCCCCCCATTTAGTTCAAGTATGTGCGCGCGTGTACGAGGCAAAGGGAGGTAGTACCAGGACGCAACTTCTCCTCTGTCATCGCTTGTACTCGCAGATTGGTGAATTTAGAGAAGTCGAGTGGCGCCAGACGGCGAATCATTCGGAGCCGAAGCTTTGTAGGGGAAGTAGTCAGGCGAGGTCGTCGGATACCTCGTGTCCACCATGCAACATGTAGTTGATGCCGCGATTTTTAGTCATGCTAGGATGCAGGATTCTTTGTGTTCATCATGCACCGCATGCCTCGAGCCGTTGTTCAAATAAGCCTAGAGGCAAAAACAAGTATTTAGGTCGCTGCTGGAAGAAGCATTCTCTGTTTGGGCCGTCGGACGAGTGAGCTGTCACCAGAAATGAAGAAGAGGGCCGATGCTCTGATACACTAATGGTGGATCAAAGCGGTGTGGGTTGTCTCAAGTTCAGTACTCTCGGAGTGGATTTGCATTTCCGACTGTCAGCCTTGAGCACGGGTAGCGAGGTTCTGACAGCTCCTTTCTTATAATGGTCCCCAGCGGGCAGGGCGGCAAAAGTGCCCCTGCTTTCTTGAGCTTCAACTGGGTGACGAGATGAGCTTCTCTTCACTGTTTATTGCGATGCCCAAGGTTTCTGGTCTTTCTGCGTACTGATGAAGAGGCTTCACGCTTCGGTGGCTGCTGAATCACTCCATCTTGTATGTTACCCTTGGTAGGCTCTGAGCAGTACGCTAGCCAGCCGGGCCAATTCCGGATGAGGGGTTGAGTAGTTATCGCTCAGCGGTTCCAGGAGGGATAGGAAATGAGCGTGGTTGTGGTCCTGCGTCCGTGCATATGACAAGGACGGGTTCCGGGTGTTGGACGTCGGTGATGTGAGCGTAGGACGAGGTGGTATGTTGTGCTGCTCAAAGGTTCACCTGATGCGTTCTTTTCAGATGTGGCGGTTTGTGTGTATTGACAGGCTTTCTTTGACGCTGTAGACGGTATGAGGGTCTCCCTTGGGCCCGCGATCGTCTTCCGCTACGTCCTCCTAGGGTTGTTTCATCCAGCAAAAAAGGTGGGAAGTGTTGCAGAGAATACAAGCGTAATCAGACAACGAAGGGAAGTAGACGAGAGGGCACTCCGGCTTTCTGTAGTACGAGAGTGTAAACTGTGAACGATGTGCCAGTATTCGGATTGTTACAAGTAGCATTCGGTCTCAGTTTTCTGTAGGTCGCGAGTGTAAACTGTGAGCGATGCACCGGAACCAGGACTATCAAAAGTAGCAGTTGACCTCAAGTGAAAGAACCAACCAAAGGCCCTGTTGCATGAGCATTCCACTGCTTTCTGAAGTGCACAAAACTGTCGCCGGCATAGTTTGTTCAAAAGCGGAGACAGCTGACACGGGGCAACTGGCCGGCACGCCCTTAGTTGTCAACGCAGCTAGCAGGGACGACACGATGACCGACACATACTGCATGCAGCGTTTGGTCCGGGCGGTCCCAGCACTGTCGCCCATAGCATCGTCTGTGTGGAGGGAGTTGGGACACGAGGTCGGCAGTACCCGGAACCGGCGTTAGTAAGCCAGGAGGTGTGTAGTTGTGGGCTCACTTCCCTCTTGGATGGCGGCTCTGAGACAGCACCCCGGCCATAGTAGTTGGCCCGTGGGTCTCGAAATCCATCCGTTTACACATCCCTCTGTCAGGGGTATGAAGATACCTGGTTAAGGACCAAGAGTTGCCGACCGGTGGTAGTTAAGTGTCGGCCAGCAGAGTGTCGGACAACAGTGTACGCTGGAAGCCCACGCCAAGGCTAAGATCGAGGCGAAGTCATTCCGGGGTTGAGCCTGTGCTAGCTCTTCGTGTGCCGATTCATCTGGTATGTACAGGTCCGAGAGGTCTACTGGCGGGTGTACAACAACTTGTACATAGGCCATCAGGATGCGTTAGTGTCCTTCTATCCCCCCATTCCGGATGATGAAAAAGGGTGCTACGCACGACCCGAACTGTTGTACGTGATTTAGTTGGGATGTGGTTCTGCGCAGCCGGCACCACCCCCCCTGCCCGGTAGTGTAAAAGTGTTGCATGAAATTCATCGCTGAACTAAGGCGTCCTGGAGACGCATGTGCAACTTGCTCAGCTCTTCCGAAGCCTGAGGGCATCTGCGCCGACCTTGAGAATCTTCCGGCTTTTGCCTCCCCCTGACAGAGCGGTTGTTTGGCGTTCGGCTGACCTGCTGCGTCACGGCCGTTTAGAAGCGAGTTACCGAAGGGTGTGCGGGTGGTCGCGAGCTGCAGAAAGGAGCTGAATGACGTGTTATCTGAGATGTCTATAGCGCACTGCGGCCTCCGCGGGGACTCCTTTGTTAAAGTTGCGTGCCAGGGGCGAGCGGCCTCTGCACTCATGTACAGTGTATAGACAGGTGCAGAGAGGAAATATTCAAGATTGTCAAAAGCGGTGTAGTGCTGTGCGCCACGACGCAGGCGGCTGACCCGTGCACACCACGTCGAGTGATGGGAGCATTACTAAAGAACCGTACTAGATCCCGTAGCTGAATCGAACGCTGTATGAAACCGGCGTGCTTTCGGGCGACCAGTCGCAAAAAGCATCGACGCACCCTGTGAAGCGGAGACAGATTGTCACCGATTGCAATAAAGCTGTAGCTCTCCTACAGCGTGTGACTTCCTTCTAGTTCTAGTTCTCCGGCCGAGGTGACAAGAGACAGCTCCGCGGCTTCAACTGTATGCGGGGGAACAACACCGCCAGCTTTTCAGACACGTTTAGTTCCAGGTACAGTGGTCGGGGCAGTATCGCACTCCGGCCACCGTACCACGGACCGGGAAAGTAGTGTTCTTGAAGAAGGAAGCAGCGAGTCCCACTCTGGTTTTTGAAGCTACGAATGAAAAGCGAGCAGGGGCTTCTAGGCGTTAGATCGTGTCCCCGCTGGCCACCCTCGTAGGACTCTGCCTGCTTGGTCACAGTCGACATGGGCATCGGTATGCGTAAGATGTGTTGACGTTGTGCATGGTATGCACAGTCTGCGTCTGAACGGCCGCACATATAAATGGAATCGAAGTGCTGTCCGGTTGTCCGTCTCCTCGCGTGTGCCCAGCCCAACTACACTCCGTGGCTTGGCGGTGCCGGGATGCAGACTGTGCCTTGACCGGCTACCGGGTCCGCAAAAGCACACTCGGACACATCAGTGATTCAACTGTGAAGGAACCGGCTGTTGCATGCTTGCTGCGGGCCGTGAAGTTGCCCGGGTCAAGACTGGGATGCTGGATTTTACGGTCAGACGAAGTAGGTTTAAGCATGATCACTAATATTGTGGGATAGTTCTTCATTGTGTCTAGCCCACCTCAGCCCCATCCGGTACACCGCTGAGTCACTGCCCGCACGTGTAACGTCTCGCAGGTGTAAGGGTGGCGTAGCACATAGGAGACCTCAGCACAGACAGGATCTCTAAACAGCGAACTACGTGACCGCGAGCTCGAATAATTATTTTGTACGGCGGCTCACGCCAGCTTAGCTTCACACTGGTGTCCCGCTGCCGTGTGAGTGGCCTGACGCTGCCACAGACACGCGCCAGCACGTTGAGTCCGTGAGGGTCGGCTCTTGTTCACCCCTCCTCGTCAGCACTTCTTTTCCATCTGCGTCGGCGCATCCGCCAGTCCCCGTCTGTACAAGAACACAGGAAACACAAGGCTTCAACACTCAGCTGCCGCCGGCTCGTAAGAGACCCCCACCGGCTGTGAGTTATCCCGTCCAAAAAGATGCAAAGCACGTCTCCCCGGACGACCGACTCAAACTGCAGGCTTACTTGACGAGTTTCAGGGCAGCTGAAACGTTTTCCGAGTTTTGCAGGGACTGCAACGAAATCGTGACTGTCTCTCCAGTGGCACGCTGTAGGGGCGACCACACAGCAAGCAAAAGCACAGCATTCCCACCGTTGGTTGACACACGTTCGCCTGCGTACCCACAATGGGGTAAACTTGCTCGCCGCCGCTGAATGGGTACGGCGTTTCTTGGAGATGTGTACCTAGACGTTGCTGTTGTGGTCAGTTCGTTGAGCCCGTATCGAGCAGCACGAGCGCTCTCCAGTTGCCCCCCCCCCCTTCGTATTGTGGACACCCTGAAGTACTCATTCTACGTACTCGGCGGTCGCTGTTGTGTTCGGATAACGGCTCAACAGCAGCATACTCTCCGCAGAAAATGGAGAGGAACAACAAGCCTTATGCCTTCTTCACGCCGAGGGTTTGCTGATACAGCAGCAACTTCTTCAGCCAGAGTTTGCTTCGCATCATCGACAGCACGACGTCTGGTAGTCCCCTCACAAGTACTGGCACGCACGAACTACGGCTAGCTTAACGCGGCAGATGACCGCAGAGGCAGTAGTTCCGCGTGCGGGAAAACG
>NW_027153593.1:27112-36582 GCF_002600585.1 Cystoisospora suis
CGGGAGATTTGTTTGTCAAAGTCGTTGATGACGATTGCCGTCCCTGGAAGAGGGAAGAGGCGCAGCAGGCAGCACTGATAGATCACTGTTCAACCCGTGTACAGAGGCGCAACAGGGAGAACATCACGCATCACGTGCACACGACTACCGAAAACTGAACGAGAACGAGAGAAACGCGAAGGGAGCTGCATATGTCTACAAGACGCAGTGCATCTGACTCTACAATCCGCTATGTGGGACCGCAGGAGAGACGGAGACTCTCGGCAGACCACGCTTTCTCCGCGAAACGCAGCAGCGTGTCGACGCTCACTCCCTTGTGCAGCGGCCCTTACGCAGTGATAGATCTAACTAGCAGAAGTAGAACAGGTCCTGTCCGAAAGCCCGGTATCTGAAAGCCTGTATGCGTACTGTACAAACTGAAACGGAGCTGCAACGATCAGGCACATGCTGGGAGACGGCCCGGACTCTCACGCGCTGTCGTTTCGGACTCGTGCCACACTGAGGCTTCCAACAACGGCCTTCTCAGCCGTAGTCGGGTACTATCCGACATAGGCGTCCAACCCAGTGCTCGTGCTCAAGCCCTTTCCCTTGTGTGTTCTATGCATGCACGTTGGCAGGCGGACACAGGTTCCCGACAAAAACTGCTCTGTCTGAATAACGTTCCCCACCTGGCACTTCCTGCTAGCCCGGTAACTCTCGCTTGCAATTGCACAAGGGGCCGACTACCTAATCAAGTAACCTATGCCCACGACCCCAGACGCACCTAGACGTAAGGGCTCTCTTCTGCCGCTTAACTATATGCGCGCCCATCACGAACACGCATTAACGACAAAAAGAGAGCTTTTTTCCTGCGCCCTGACGCACCGCAACTACCGAGCCCTAAAGAAGCACTACCTGGAAACACTATGTGCCTACCGATCTACCTGATGCTCGCTGTCCCACTATGTAGAGTTTGAAAACGTTTCATAGCTCGACGTAGGGCAGACACTACAACTATCTGCTGCTGTCAGTTCGTGGCTACCACTGCTGTGTTTCAAATTGAGTCTCCGTACCTTTTCGAAAGCCGAAAAACTTCCAAGAGAAGTCAAAGTAACGCGAATAGTAGCTCGGAAGAAACTCGTACCCGTCCTCGCAGTCCTTTGCACAGGCAGGCGCATCACACCCAAGACACCAACGCTGAATTCCAAGTGACCCACCTTGTGAAGATGACTAGACAGGTATGTCTGCAACATGAAAAACAGGACAGCTGTACAGTGTTTCAACCTTTACGAACATATGGCCCGCGCCTGCACTCCTTGTCCCCGAGCCTAGTCTGCATGAAAAAATCGTAGCGAAGAAATCTCCTGGAGTAGAAGCAGCCGACAGCGTCTTGCAAAGTGTACATCATTTCCCGTAGGACATGGTGTATATCTCAGTCTGACCTGACCCAGAACAACGCCACAAGCTAGACAACGAGGACTCCTACAAAAGAAATATTAGCCGGCGTTCATTCTCCCACCCGCTCCAGATGCAGACCCACATTAAAGTGGAAGTGCGGTAAGCGATGCAA
Organism: Cystoisospora suis; assembly: GCF_002600585.1. NCBI lineage: Eukaryota > Apicomplexa > Conoidasida > Eucoccidiorida > Sarcocystidae > Cystoisospora > Cystoisospora suis. The sequence goes on from NW_027153593.1 coordinate 28,662, forward strand.
CGGTACCATACACCGTCACCTCGCCACCGTTCCGCTTTACAGGTGTATAGGGAGAACGACACGACATGTATCAAAAGCTTCCTCACAGTTCACGCTTCCCGGCANNGGGGGGGCTACAACAGCGAACAGTTCCGAGATCTCCACAGCGTACGGGGGCAAAAAACACAAGAAGGAAAGTGTGCCGCACTCACAGCGGAGTGTAACTCAACAATAGAAAACAATTTAGAGCGCTCACTGGACATCCGACTGAACCACAAAGACAGGACGCGGCTGAAGGTACTAGTTGGCGTACACCGGAGTGGCAGGCCTGTGCAGATACGTGGTCGACAGCTCGTGGGCGCAGTCAGATTAATGTGGACTTCACCGGTCTTCTGCACCTCAAATGTGGGGAGCTTGCATCACTCCTACCAGAAAAGCTCCCAGCAACGCTTCCTTCCCGAAGGTGTTGAATGAAACGGTCCTCAGTAGTCTGTGCCCTAGAAAATGCGCCTCCAGATTCTTCAGAGAGCACCCTCACCAAAACACGAACGTTCAGATAGGTTTGCAACAACCCAGGAAGGCGCAAGTTGGTCACACACACCTTTGCCTTACCCGCTGAGTTCCACAGTCTACCTTTCCGCCGCCACCGTTCAGACCGCAGTCCGTCCTCCCCGTGGTTTCAAAGCTGTCATGTCCCTCTGCAGCTTCAAGCGCCGTCTCTTGCTCATCTTCCTCCTCTTCCGCTAAAACGACAATACTGCGGCGGCTTCCTGCTTGCCCGACCAGCGCCTGCTCCCTTCGTTCCTTCTTCTCCAACTTGCGTAGATATTTTGCAAGGTACGCTGCCATTCCTCGTGCGTTCCAAATATGTTCATACCGCACCGCTCGCTCGCCCAGACGCGACTGAGGGAAGGCCGCTACATCACCAATGGCATACACCTGTGGATACGCCCGCTGTGCGGCCGCCGCGGCAACTTGCACTTCCCGGGTGGGGAAGGCTTGAAGATGCTTGTCCACCAGAATCCCGCCGCCAACACTCTCTTCGGCGATCTTCACCTGCCCTACAGTATCGATGAAAGACGTTGAGCACAAAAGCAAAGCTGTCCTGAGGTTTTCCAACCACAAGAAGCAGATGCACGGAGGCGCTTGCTTGGGTGCGTCCGAGCTAGTCGCGATTTTTTGGGGTAAAGGGAGAAGCGCGTGTAAGACTGCATGTCACAGGAGGGTTCGAAGCGCACACTGTTTTCTTCTTCAGCCTTGCCTCGGCTGTCACGGCCCGGCGCGTACACACCGGTATGTAGCACGGGTGCCTCTTGTGAACGCGCAGTCCTCAAACCCTGCACCTGTGCCCCCAGAACCTCTTCCCTTCTGCCTACCCAGCGACTAGTGGGACGTCTCAAAAAGATGTGGAAATGCAACCTGCGGCACTACTACCTGCAGGTGTTTACCTTACTTCAGTCATAGGCAGCAGGCGCACCCACTGGTGCTTGCCTTTGCTGCTGCTGTTGTACAGCTGGTCTACAAGGAACTAGCCGAGACTGGCATGCGAGGCATACGGCCGCAAACGCAGTCAAAAACAAATAGAAGTCCTGGCATCGTCGCCACGATTGATACCACCGATGAGATGCGAGCAGAGTTTGGAGAGGCACAGAAACTCTTACAGTCGAGAAAGTCAACAACCGGTCTGTTTCCGATAGCCGCCACGACGAAGTCTGCAGGCAGCACGTGACTGCCTCCATCCCCTACCGTAATGTGTACAGCGGTTAGCCTGAGAGAACGGAGCACCTCATCACATAAGTCGGTACCGCATGATGGCTATAGCAACTCGGAATTTCCTGGAATTCTCACAACGAGGCTGGCATACGAAGGTCAGTATGGTATGTAGCGCTTGCTGAAGAAACACGACCGAAGAGCACCGCCGAAACGGGATTTCAGCGCGCTGCATTGAAGCACACTGTGAAGCGCCACCGCATTCCTAAAGTTGCTGGAGCCCTTCCCGAAGCACATCCAGCGACGGTAACATCTCCGCCTTCCTCGGTTCGACCACATCGGTGCTCGACAAACCGAGTCAGTTCAATGACTATGCGGTATCGGCGTCTCCTGTTTCACTTGTCCAAGTATGTGAGTGAGACATGCACGAAGTGAAAAATACAGCTTACTTCTTATTCTCCGCTGGGAGTGATTATGGGGCTTTCGTCTCGAGACTCAAGCACAGACCGGATCCCCAACCTACGGCAGGAACTGTGGAGAAACTGACTCCAGGGCTTGTTCACGCTGTGACCCAGTACACCGCTCACGCACGGCTTTCGCGGACAACTGACGCATTAGCTGGCATCGCTGACCTGTCGTCAGAGTCGACAGCCCTCACGAGGTTTAGTACGGAAGCATTTTTGATTATCCTCACGCCCTGCCGCTCAAATTCGCGCTCGTAAAAATCCGAAAGTTCGGGGCTGAAAAGCCTGGAAAGCAGGCGCGCGCTTCGCGTAACCATGTACACTTGTAGTCCCTGGTTCAACGCGCAGCAGCACATATATCTTCGCATCTGGGCAGCTATGTTTAGTAGGCAAGGTCGCACGGACAACACCGTGGCGGCCAAGTCATGCAGACCTCTCCCTTCCTTGCCCCGCACACCGAGATGCAAAAAGAACTCCAAGCGATTGCGAAGTCGTGTAGGGAGGCTCGGGGAACTGGACTCCGAAGAACCTGGGGAGGTTTCTAACCAGCCAGAGAATCAGCCATGCGCTATCATTGCCTGTGTACCCTGCAGACCAGCAAAACCACCTCAGGCCTTTGACCTAGACATGGAGGGTCCCACAATCGACGGAGCAGACGGTGCCTCTGCCCTACACAGAGGAGACAACTCCGGCTTACAGAAGGGACTTACCGGCAGGCTCGTTTCATCACCGCTAAAAGCGAAACACCCGCAGCACGGTGCCAAGACGACAACCTCTACAGCAGGCTCCTCCAGCCGCTTGACCGAGCCTTACTCTACATGCTTTAGGCTTATATACCAGCGTGACAAAAACGGGACCGTAAGACAATCTGCTCAACTCACTGATTGCCCTCCTACGCACACGTAAGAGCACCTGCTGGTCAGTAACCCCACACACTGCTATCGCCGTAGACGACAAATGACTTTACAATGAAAGAAATGCCCTGTCCCTGGTCAGTTACACCCGGTGATAGAGTAAGGATCGACATAAGCATGCGTAGAGTCACTCCATCGGACACTTTGTGGCCGCAGGAGAACAACACTCCTCGGAGGGCTTCCGCAACACGCAAAAACCTTCTCCAGCAGAGGAACTCAAGCTGAACAGCTGCCAGTTTGTCCGTGCAAAGACGTTTTTCTCGTTCGGGTGGAGACGGCATCAAAAACAGCTGTTTCCGCCCCCCCCGAAGTCACTGTTCTACGAAAGCACAGCATAATGATTCACTAAGAAATGCCTGTAACCGCACTAGCCCAGACCAAAACTCAGGAGACCTACCAGCTGACACAAAGCAGCTGAAACCTCCACCCCAGTGAAACCCGATCCAATCACCACGACGGATCCCTTGGAAGCATCTGCCGTGCCGAGTGTAGAATCAAGCGGTGGCAGCTCAGCTGCCAGCGTCGAACTCCGTCGCTGTTGAACTTCTGCTACCAACGCCTTGACTGCTGTCGCCTCTGCGGCGCTCCGAAATGTGACAATATTTGACGGAATGCCTCGTAAAGACCACATCCCCAGGTCTAAAAAGCGAAGGAGCAGCAGGTTACGCCGTGGGCCCACACACACACGCACACGCAAGCCAAGGACGTCCCGTTAAATTCACGGCACGACTTCCGTACCGACAGACAGCCATTATACGTTGGCGAGATCCTTAGGGACCCGTGCAAAAACAGGCACGCGTGAGGTACCACGTTTCCCTAGATAGAGGTAAGCTTGACAAATTCAGAGAAGACCCACGCGCTTCGCGGTGTGCAGCGTCCGTTACACGAGCTGTGTTCGGGGCGCAGTATGGACCACCTTTTAATTGTTGCTTCCTGTCTTCAGCGATGCGTGTGGAACCTAGTGCTGCAATACTCGGGCTTGCACGGCAACGTGCACCTTCGCTCTGCTTCGGGTCCCGATCCGGCACTGTATGGCCCTCGGCTACGCCCAAGTAAATTTCTCGAAGACACACATCCCAGACAGCTTCAACGCAAAAAACACAATGCTTGAGATGACCTCCAACAAGCCAGTCTTTCACTGTTTACGTAGTCTCCACGCAAGGCCACTCTCTCCCCCTAACGTGCTCCTAGACGGCTGTTCGCTGCTTACAAGCACTCTGGAAACAGCAGGTCACACTTTCGCGGAGCTACAGGGGGTGGTTCACTGTACTTCAACACGTAACAGGCTTGCAGTGAAAGCGTGTACAGCTGGTAATTATTCCCCGGGGGGCTCCTAGCTCTGGTTTTTCTTCTTCTAGACGTTCTGTCTCAAGTCTACGCCGTCGTTGCTGACTACCTCTGAAGTCAATTGGCCTGATCCCTGTGGCCACAATGAGCTTCTCAAACTCGACTGTACGGCTGCTCTCTTGAAGTCTCGCTCGGCGAGCGGCTACATCCACAGAGGCTACTCGCTCGTTCAACAGGACATGGATGCCACGGTCAATGTACCACTTCGCATCCTGAGGCTCTCCACCTATGCCCGCGCACACGTTGAAGTCCGGGAAATCTACTTTGCCAAGAAGAAAACCCTAGAACAGCAGACAACGCAGTGAGACGGCCTTGACGGGGACATGTCCATGCTGTTGAGACCTCCGCATAAACACAACAATAACGCGTGGAGAACGAAGCGGACTCACTTTGGTTGAAGAACGGCACACGACCACACTCTGTTTCTACATTCCCCTACCGTACGACGGACCCTTTTTAAGTCCCGCTGGTGCTGTTTACGAGCGACGTCAGTTACGTGCAGCAGCTCAGCCAGAGGAAACTGAACCTCAGCAATGCAGCGTACTAACATTTTCACGACCGAGGTCGCCGCTCTTCGCTTGTCGGACAAACATGGTGGAACCGTGGGCTTCCGCCGCACTTGCTGAAGCAGACTCCGCTTCCATGTGAACACAACAGGACACTATGTCTGCCGTGCCAGCTTGGCCCCGCCACATAGTACAGCTGCTTGCTTGCGGCTTTCAACGGCCGTTATTCCTGTCGGGCGAACGGACCTTCGAGAGTGCAGGACGTTCGTATGGGAGATCACCTTCGGACGATACCATCAAAATCTCTACACGTCCGGCAGGGTACCTGTACGGAGCCACTCCGGCCGCAGCCATAGATCGAGTAGTTTGTGTGGACAACGAAGGCAACCGAAGTGCCTCAGCAACTTCTGAGTTCTGATCGGGATGGCCGGGTCGGATCCTCTCCTGCCCTTGTTGCGTTGTCGTCTTATTCTCTGCAAGCTTGAGCTGAAGAAGAGCTGCCGCACACGGCGCCCCGTTTTCTTCTCTCGGTGTGACCTTCTCTACAGCCTCTTGTAAAGAAGCCGCCTCCCTCCTTCCATCCTCGTTACCGGGTCTGCTATTACAGTTTGTCGTCCCTGGAGCCCCGACCGTTGCCGTGCTTCCGCGCCCTTCTTCCGCCTCATCACCTCCTCGTCTTCCTCGAGTCCCTGGGCAGGACATTTCCCGCACACGTTCCGAACCTACAGCTCCCCTCGATCCGAGAGCGTCTTCCTCTTGACGATCCCGGGTTCCGCCCGCATTTGCGGTCGGCTGTTGCATGAAATAGTGAAGAAAGTAGCCAGCAGCAGGTCCGCCACCAACAACGAGGTATTTCGCATATAACGGGTCAATCTCGGGTGGGGCCAGCCGGCCCCTATTGACTACCGCTGGTGTAGCGGACTCCGCCTTTGACTGGGACGCAAGCATCGTACTTGCCAACGAAGGGAGGAAAAAAGACACACCAGAAAAACCCAAAGACAAGACGGAAAACAACACTGTCCCGAGAAGAAGCACGCTCATTGGAAAACAGCTACTGAGCCGGCAGAGCACCCACGTTTGCAAGGTACATCCTGAATTTGCGGGGCAATTCCTCACAGCAGACACGTACCCGCAGGCGGGATCAAATAGAATCCGAGCCTAGGCAGGCTAGAGCATGACTGGTCAAAGCCGTCAGGCCGTCAACTGCCAGCGTCGGGAATGTGAAACACACGACGGCATGGCCACCTGACCCAGTAGCACTGAGTTGAACACCTGATGCGTTCCGGGAGCCCAGGACTGGACGGGAAGGCTCGAACACAAACACTAACGAAGAGCCCAAACGTGCAGGCAAGGAAGGCCATCCCGTGTGAGCCGTTGCTCCACCTCTCAGTAATCCAGAAGCCACACACACTGAATGCCTTCTTCAGGCTTAGAACAGCATATGCAAACCATTTAACGAAAGGCAGCGACAGGAATGGCAACTCGGGTGCTCAGCGCGGACAGATTTGACTCGGTGACTGCTCACACTGTGGCAGCGCGGGTGGGAGACGCGACAAGCCGTGAAACGACCTGCGGAGGTCTTAGCGGGTCCTAGTCGGAACAACCCGGACCGCCCGAAAATCTAGGATTACAGAAAGCGGTTCCAACGGTGTTCTCGTACTCGTCTTTACTGGGAGAACGAGTCAACCGAATCCCTCAGGCACCGTCGTGCACACGTTTTGCGGTCGGCGATCCAGTCATCCAAGGCGTGGAGCGACCAGCCACGGTCGACCCTGCAACTGTGGTTGGCGGGCGCTGTTGTGTAACGGCTGCGGTGCGACTGCAGGCTCGCCGTGTGGCCCGCGAGGCCTACTGAGTGTTGCCGCTCTACGGAGTGCCATGGTGTGAACGACCGCCGAGGCGCGCCGCTTACTGACTGCTCCACCGCTTACTCAGTTTTCCACCGCTCACTGAGTGGACTAGTGTGTGTTTTGGCCGAGAACTCTGGCCGACCGCCGAGGAGTGGACTACTGTGTGTTTTGACCGAGGATTTTGGCTCATGTTAGGCTTTCACGTGTCAACCGGGTACGAACTCGGAAACAGCTCCCGGCGGCCTTTACGGTTTCAACGTGGGTGTTCCGCCAGCCTCGGAGACGTGACCGAACTGTGGCCCATACAGGGACGGAATCTCTGCGGCGTCCAAGTTTGAAGGTGGATGTTGGGCCGACAACGGCGAGTGCGACCGAAATGTTGCACGCAGCCTCAGAGTATTCTTGACCCCTGCCTCTGGCGGCCAGCCAGAAGTGCTTCCGGGACGCGGCAGGTCTTCGGTGATCTGCCGAGTGGTGGGGACGCCCGTGTCGAGCGGGTGCTACAATTGCGGGAAGTCAGCGGGGCCTGCAAAGCACGCGAGGCGTGTGCGTTCTCTCGGTCCGCCCGTCTCGAGATTGTTACGTGCAGTTAGAGACGTGCTATTGGCCCGCTCTGTCGAGGAGTAAGGAGAAGGCCGAGAAGATCCTTTCTGGACTACTGTAGTACGCTGAAGTGTGTCGCACTCTGCAGCGAGCTGCGGGCAACCTTGCTATGCCCGCAAAAGCCTGCAGTGCTCACTCGACTGATAGTCAGCCGGTGAGCTGCTGGAGCAACTCTGTGATACGCGGCCGAGAGCACTGCGCACAGTGGTATAAGCTCTGTGGCGTGTACTGGCTGTGGGACGCCCGGTGCCGTAAGAGACGCTGCGGCACCGGGGAGGCTCTGGACCTGCTAGGCAGGCAGAGAGTGTAAGCTGGTTCCTCGTGGGGTGGACCTCCTGCGACGGCGAAAGAGACGCCGTGCGCAGGCAACCGACTGGGGGGAGAATCAGTTATTCTGCTGCTTGGGGAGACTACTGTTTTCATGGAAACAGCGGTAGCAGTTGCTTAACTCTGATAGAAGAGCTAAGCTGTACACTCTCCTGGGAGCCAGTGATTTTCGGGAGCGTGCGTGGAGCTCCGAACGTTCCAGCCGCACGGAGTGCCGACTC
>NW_027153593.1:36623-36978 GCF_002600585.1 Cystoisospora suis
GAGCCGCTGTTGCAGTTCGGGGCACTGGCGAATCCTTAGTATGTAGTGCCGCCCGTTGTTGTGCAGCGGGCATTACAAAATCTGAAGGTCCCTGGTTCGATCCCGGGTCACGGCACCATTTGTGCTGCTGCCGCCGCTAAAGTTCGCTGAGGTTCGCCGGTGCTGTCATCTAAGACGGTAAAAAAAGACTTTATCTATTAAATCAAGCAATACTGAAACATAAGCTGAGTCAACGGTGACGGCCGGAGCCCCGCTCTCGCTCCCGAGAATTGCCCGCCACCACAGGAGTGTTGCGTTGAACTCTTTCTCACAGAGTTCGGAGCTTTTCGCAGAATAATCACTAAAGCTATAAAGG
>NW_027153593.1:37177-38173 GCF_002600585.1 Cystoisospora suis
ACTTACTCTATAGTAGCAATACTAGTTAAATAGCGGCAACATAATTCTCGCTACACTAGTTTTGCTTCCAGTCGCCGTTGCTTCCAGTTGCCGCTCTTGCGGCTTGCTAGGAGCCGGCCCCGAGCCCGGCATATCACACCTTACAGCGCACGAGTTCCCGCCACACCTGGTGGAAGCCAGTGATTGTTGCGAGCGAGCCTGGGGCTCCAGACTGTTGTGCTTTCGAATCGCGAAAGTACCGCGTTCACACAACCGTAATGACGCATCTACGCAACCACCCGAATACGAATCCGCTTCTTGACGAACGTAGCAGGAAAGTCATTAACATCTGCACAAAAATAACATTGGATAGGTGTGAGCTCCGGCGCGCCCAGCACCATCGGAAGCAACCGCGGAGCTCTCTTCCCGTCACTCTGCTACCCGATCACCAAGAGAAGGAGGAGAACGAACTCTTCCAAGGAAGAGGGACTAACTCTTCTCTCTTCCCTTGTTTAGCCTATGGGCTGCCTAGTGCGACACATCGGGAGAGTCGCGTCTCTTATTCCGCCTGCTGGGAGAGCGGGTGTCACAGACTAGCACTTAGATACGGCAGCCATTGATCAGCGGCTGCGATATCTGTTTACTGGCCTCCGCTGGCTACGTACGAACCGAGTCACGCCGTGTAATGATTCTTGGCGTCCAGAGAGTACGCGAAGTCGACTTCGGCGTCTCGAAGGGGTGCTATCTCGGCTGGGTGTGGGCTGATCGTCTCCCATAGTCTGTTGACCTGACGCAGACTTCGTCCACCTCGAACCAATACCTTCGGCGAAGAACCTAAGACACTGACTTAGCCTCTCCGGCGGCTTGTCCGGCGTTCTGGCAGTCCAGTTCGTCGGCTACACCTACAGTGAGTGTCCCTAGCTCTCGAGACCTCTCCTGTGATAAACGTAGGGACGCTCGGGCGGCGGCGCTAACGAGCTTTCCGCCCTAGGCAACAACACTGCACAAGGTAGTTCC
>NW_027153594.1:0-29455 GCF_002600585.1 Cystoisospora suis
GGACTACACAAAGGGGGAGCATCGTCAAGAAGGCTTGCCGAAGGGGGCGAAGAGAAGGACTCTCGATCTTCTTTGGAACCATGCAGGGATCAGCTGGATTCTCTACTTGTGAGCCTTGAAGTATTTAGGTCGGGAACATCGTCCTCACATCCTGACCAACAGCAGGGAGAGGAGGCGACGGGAGAACAGACGGCAGCGAACCAGAATACCGAAGAAGCCAGTGAAGAGACACCGGCAGAACTGTGGGACGTAGTTGAGGGACACGGTGCTGGTAGTGGTGATGCTGCGTCAGACGAATTGAGGAGACGGAGAACGCGGAGAGCAAAATGGAGATCGTATGCTGAGAGTCTCCAGAGGAAGGAGCGGGAGAGGCAATGGAGGGAACTAGAGCAGATGAGAGAAATGCAACGGCAGTGGACCGGGGCGAACCAAGCGGAAGAAGAGGACAAGGGACGAGTACACGAAGAGGCCAAGACGGGGACAGATGACGGGGCTTCTGGAGATCGGGAGCCTATCTATGTCAACCTAAAAGAAGCCGTGGGGCACCCAGGGGACAACGAAGTTTTCGAAGGTCCGCCGCCTCTTTATGTCAACGTACAAGGAACCGGGGAAGGTCTCCAAAGAACGGCGGGGAGATTGCGAGAGAGACTGCAGGCAGTGCAAGAAGGGGAGGAGACCACAAAGAGCATTGGAGAACAGCAGGAGACGAGGTTAAAAGCAGCCGAAGCGGAGAAGGATGAACCTAAAACTAGTGAGAAGGGAACGGGGGCACTCGGTCAACTACGAGGAATGCTTGCTTCGTCAGTCCCTCCACACGAAACGCCAACGTCTGAAGAAGCAAAAGTCCGTGTCTCATGGCCGCCGGGACACCAGGAACCCCAAGAGAAGACAGAGAGCACTGATGCAGCGAAGAAACCAGAGAGCACTGAGGAACCAATGAAGACAGAGGGCGGTGGTGAGATGAAGAGCTTGGGAACATCGGGGCAAACCAACGGGGAGGGAACTGCTGTTTTCCCAAAGCCATCAAAGAAACGTGTCGTGCATATGAGCCTTTTTTTTTCCAGACCCCGTCAACAAGAAACTAAGCCTGAAGTAGACGCCGGAGTGCGGAAAGAGGAAGAAGATGAAGGAGAGTCGACAAAGAGCAGCATACAAGCAAAGAAGGAGACAGCTGTCGGGGTGGAAATTGACTCTCGTACAACTATTGACGAGGAGTGGAAAGAGTTCGTGGATCTAAAAGCACGGGTGGCAGGGACAAAGCAGACACGGGACGATACAGAAGCACAAGGCCATACCGATACACGCACTCTTGTGTCGGGAGGGGGGGAAGCTCATGAAACAGCGAGAGAGAGCAGCGACGACGAGATGAGAACAGAGGACAGGGCAGACGAGATGACGACGACGGATTCAGCGGGGGAGACCGGATCGGGGGAAGCTAGTGGTGGTGAGTTAGAGCAAGCGCGACAGAGACTAGCGCAAGCGCGAGCACTCGTCGCAGCTCTTCGGAAGAAGCTGGATGCAGCACAGGCGGAACTGGACGACGTGACCCTGCGCGAGCGACAAATCCTCGAAGCCGCAGAGGCGCGATCGCAGCAGCGAGCTCGTCAGACGAGGTCTAGGTCGAGGTCAAGATCGAGGACGAGGACCTTGAGCAAGACCCTGATGTTTCGATGGAGTAAATGGGACAAGGGAGATGAGAAAGAGGATGAAACGTAGATGTATGGATAGGCAGGATATGAGGTCGTATAACCGTATTAAAAGACGACTAGGAAGTCGGAAAGACAATGTGATCATAGAGGAGGAAGCTTGAGTCAAATGGGCACCTTTCTCTTCTTTGAAACGATCGTTTCTTCATTTCAATTTCTCTCCTTGTCTTCTTGATACGGCTCGTCATCCTGGTGACGTTAAGAGGAAATCCGTTCTTCCATTGTTTCTTATATGGGAAGCGTCTTCTCTTGCTGCATGTGCAGTAGAATCGTGTGTAATATGCGCTTGCTCCGGCTCCGTCCCTCTCTACCTCACACAAGCATGACAAAGGGCAAGGAAATAGTCGAATCCTTTACGTAGGACGCCCCATGCGAAGAAGCCGGCGAATCTGCAGTTCTCAGTGTGTGAGGAGAAAGAAAGAAGAGACACTAGAGAGTTAGATGTTTGTTGGTCTTTTTTCTTTATCAGCTTCATTGCATCTCTCGTGTCTACGTCGTCTTCGTGGTTCATCAGCGAGAGGAAGAAGATGGGGGGTGGACAAGAGCCGGGATGGTTGTTTTTATCGTCCTTCCTTGCGTAGAGTGATGTACTATGCCGTCTTCGGTCGTTTTTCCGATCCTTTTGCAAAAGATCCATCCTCGTCGTGAGGTTTTTATTTTTTCCCCTTTTGGTGGTTCTTTTGAATCGCATTATCGCATTATCTATTGTTTTATTTTCCTCGTACCTATCCATCCGTCTATCCCCGAGTGTGTTTTGCCCTCCCTTTTCTTATGGCGGAGATGTTATCTGTTGGCCTTTTCAAGAGAGGGAGAGAGGAAGAAAGAAGGGAAAAAGGGAGGGGGAATCAGTGTTTGAGGGGAGACAGTCGAAACGGCAGGCAGGCAGGTAGGCAGCACGCGACCGCGATGAACGAACGCATCGATCGCTTTGGGCGGTTTTATTTTTCTTTGTGCCTCGTCGACATGCGTGCATCTGCGATGGATCCCGTCCGATCATTTCTTTTTATCTCTCCCCAGTCGGCTGTTCTTCAGCCTTCAGCATCAGTTTAAGAAGATAGATAGACATAGAGATTGTTGACAGGACCACCCATTACTGAGTGGAGCAGCTGTTTGCTTGTTGGTAGAGCCGAGGGGGGTTTGATATGCTATCATCTTGCCTGTCTGTTTATAGCCGCAGAGAGGAAGGGAAGCGGATTCTGGGGTGCTTGAATTTGTCCCTTGGCGGCATATCAGCTGTCGGATTTCAATAAACTTAGTAGGGCGAACGACAGAGCGTAAAGAGAGTTGCAGAGAGTGCTAGCGGGACAACAGATGGGGGCATATCTGCGGTGTTTTCCAAGGCAGTTCGCCAGTACACCATCGCTACCGGCGATCGAAAAGCATTTCGACGGTGCATGAAGGGGTAGCTGCGTTGTCAGTTAGTTCGGTTTCATGAAGAGTGTTTCTTTTCCTCCCCATCCGCCTTCCTTCTTTGTCTCGGCGTTTTTCAGCAATGGATGGCCGGTCAACATCCGTCCCGAGGGAGTGCACGATTTGATTCACATCCAACCCGGAGGGAGAGATATAATGCAGGAAGAAAGTGTGTCCTATTCAGGCCGCCGTGGGTTCCATTTTAATTATGCAGACAAAAAGATAATCGTGTGAAGAGAGCGAAGGCGCTGTTTTGCTCCGAGATATCCACAAAGTTTCTGAGAGAGGCAGGAAACTAACACGTCCGGATGTTGCTCCTGTTGGACCGAACTCGCGTGCTGATAGACTGTCGCGGGCTACGAGACACAAGAGAGATCTCTTCAGAAGATATTAGTACAAACAGACTAGGAAGAGACATTCTCGAGATGGGTCTTAGGAGACTCGTTAGAGATAGCAGCTATTCCTTCGCGTTCTCAGATGGGAGGATACTTCAGGATCGGGCTGGAGAGGAGCCTTTGGAGCCGCTAGAGGGATACCCACTAACCAGCACTTTATTAAAGGCTCGCAGGCGCCAGGGATCTCTTCTAGAATGTCAGGCACTTTGATTCCTGGAACAGCGGTGTGGCGCACCTCACAAGAACACTCTTTACGTGGAGACGTCCGCAGTCTGCTAGAACTCAAGCTCGGTCTCGCCCGATGGGGTCTTTCAAAGTTTGACAACCTCTACGCTGCGCCGCTCCTCAGTTGCTCTGTTAGAGGGCACCGCTGACTGATCCGGTGCGTGGAGATACTAAGATGAACGCGTTCTTCGTCCTGACAAGGTCCGGCGGCTGCCGCCTGCGAAGAACGTCATTCTGTCTCCTCTTGCTGAGGAATCCCGTTGCTTAAGATGTCAGAACCTCTCACACAGTCCCTGCCCGTACGCATTGAGTTCCACTTGGGTCTTGAAGTATAGAAACCTTAGCAACGGCGGGGTGCTGTAACACTCGGATAGTAAAAATGTTTTGCTGATACCTGAAAGGCTTTCACAGCCTATTTCTCTCCATGGGTTATGAGAGGCTGTTCGTGGTGAAGCTCTAAGTGGGCCGCCACGACGGTGGAGTTGAACAGGAGAGCGGAGAGCAAGGCAAATTTCTGGTGTTTGTAAAGAAGGAGTCAGCGAGAAAGTAACGTAGCTGGAGTTGCGATGACAACAGGGATACGGAGCACAGACGGGGTTCAGTCCGAAAAGATCTCTCCAGTTCATCCCCCCTGTGGGTTCTAGTGTATGCAAGAATTCGGCCCAGGATTACCGCTCACAACAAGGGCCTAGTCGGGCTTGGAAGAGAGTATGACCGCTTGCCCTTCTCCGTTTTCAAAACGGTCTGAGAGCAGACTCGTGTATTTCCACTTACAACTCTAATTGATGTATGGAGGGGGGGGATGAAAGAAGCTGCATTCTTTGCGATTGAGTTTGAAGAAGCACTGAGCTCGAATCTTATTGTCAGCCGAAACACATCACTGAACGGAAATCTTCAAAGGAAAAAAGATGACTCTGAAGAGACGGAGAAATGTACAGCCGGGCTCATATGCACATAGAAATGAAGTAAAAATGTCTCTAGATGCCTGTACCTGTACAGATGAAGAAACTCCGTTCTTCTGATTCTCTGAAGCCTTTTCTGCAGTTTAGTCCGTACAAAAAGCTTGAGATATCTATTTATACCCCTTACATAGATGAGGTGTGAATGCATGACGCAGAAAAAGAGGAACCGGGGTTGTGTCTGCGAGAGACAGAGAGAGATCACCCATGTGACCTTGAAAAGAGATTCGATCCTTCATGCTAAGCATTGACTCCCCCTCAAGCTTCATTTTCATTGAGCAGAGTAAGAAAAAGGAGAGATGAAGAAGAGAACAGAGCGGCGCTCAAAAAACGGAACGAGTCAGTCCCGTCTATCAATCAACTTAGCTAGGCTTGTATCACAGCATGAACTATGATAATGACGAATCCTTATGAACTGAAGTCTTCACTCTCCGTCGCTCTTTCCATCTTATATTCCTTCCTTCTTCTTCAGTCTGCTTCTCGATCACGAGAGAAGAGAGAAGCGATTTGCACAAGCACTTTGATAGGCATAGGGAGAAACTGAAAAACCTGCGAAACGAAGAGAAAGATCAACATGAATGGGTACCATGTAAGGGTGTTTAAGAAGACGGCTTAAGCCATTCGAACAAAAAGAAAGACAAATCTTTTTGCTCTTTTCTTTAGATGATCTGAATGCCTACACATCCGGCGCCCGGCTAGGAAAGGAAAGATGAAATAGACGGATTCTTCTTCTACATTCAGCATAAATCCACCATCGCCGACTGAAGAAAGAAACCGTTCGGTGAATTAGCTGATTCCAAGCAAATCTTTAGGTTCTGTAGACACTAGCTGAAAGATTCCTGATAGAGATAGAGAGAGAAATAGAAGGAAAAAGAAAGAGAGAGACATTATATTAAGTTAACTGTGCTTGACCCCGAGAGAGTAATACATACATGTATACTCACTACGCATACATGTGGAAAGGAAGAGGGAACTGGTTCAGAAGTGTGAGGCTTACACATGTGTATCTTCCACGCCTTATGCATCTCTCTCTATACCGAGATTTCCCTCTATCCACAGATGCGCATCTATGGAGTAGATCCTGCGTACGTATTGAAGTGAAGATGAAGAGGAAATGTTCTCTTTCTATGACTTACAGTTTGACGAAGTAAGAAGAACAAGAAGTTCACCGAGTTTACAAGTGTCTGTACACCCCGCGCAGCCTGCGCTCTGAGCTTATCGAATCGGTCCTTCAAAACGCAACCAACACAGACAGAAGAACCTTCACTCAAGTGTACATACTCACTCTTCAGCTATACACCTATATACACGTATTCATAACATATATATAGGTATATACATAAAAGTTAACGTGTAGATATATGCATTTCTATGGTGGACATGTATGACTTGTAGACTGGGCATCGACAAAATGCATTGGAGAGAGACATTTTTGATAGACACGTTTCCAAAGCTGGTTTCAAAGAAGATCTTTAGAGGAGGTCCGTGTCGCTTTTCACGTACCATTTGGCGAAGAAAGAAGAAGAGAATGAAGGTGAGATGTTTCATTCTCTTCATCCCCTTCGTGAAATGAGTCTTGTATGGAGTAAGTCTCCTCTATAAAGAAAAACCATCATCACAATTCATATCTCTTCGAGGTGTTCTTTCTGGTAGATGCATTACATAGACAAAAAACTACTCATACTAGATATGCCCATATGCCCAACATATAGATACAATTATGTGTCGGTAGTAGGTAGAGCGGAAGTACGAGAGGATAGAAATGTCTTTAGCCACATTCTTTATATGCATGAAGATATATATTGAATCCCAGATGCCTACAAGCGACTTGATGAAACCACATATCTGTATCCATACATGCATATGCATGTCCTTATGCACATGCTTACACTTACATGCATATCTATATACTCTCGTACACATGAGTATTTATGGAATGATGTGAAGAAATAGTGTAAAGATGTATATACACCTCTCGATATCTCTTTTTCTGATATATCTATCGAGCTCCCACTCAATGAATGACCCCCTATACATTCGTACATCAATGTCAATCTCGGACAGCCACTACCTAGATAGAAGACTCTGCACGCAGATCTCACATCCGAGAATAAGCACTGCCTTTTACCGATCAGAAAGAAGAATAGACAGCAGCGCCGTGAAGGGTCGAGAAAGGAGAAGGAAAGGCAGGCAGGGTTATGCGATGTCTAGATCGATGTGTGTACTTACTTCTATGGAATGAAGACCATCGATCTGACGAAGAAGAAAACTTAGTGGGAATCGTAAGACAGGAAACTTCTCTGTTAGACCTTCACCTGGGAGGGCGTCTTCTTCTCCTTCTTCTCCCCCTCGTAGACTGGCTAAGACATCGTCTTTCAACTGAATGAGATCTTTCTTGAGAGCATCCATCTACAAAGGAAAAGAAGAAAAGAAACATTGATTTAAGAATGAAGAGAGAGAAAGAATGAAAGACAGATCAAAAGAGAAGAGAGACAAGACAAAGATATATGGCCTCTATCATTCAAGCTGTACAAGAAACATCTATAGATAGATATATGGAATACATGTATGCCCATAAGGAAGGTACACTCGTTCTGCTGGCGCATATACTTGCTCTCTTGACATGGTTGAAGATCTTCATTTCTATCATCCATACAGATCTTTTCTACATCTCTCAGACTTAGCTCTCTCTCTCTCTTCGTGCACTTCGAGGCGAAGGCAAGGGCCAAGCTCAGCAGACAGATCTGTATGGCTAACAGAAATGAAGAACATCAATCATATGAGGAGAAACCCAGGAATGAAAAGGACCGAAACACGACCCATCTGGATATCTTCTTCAATACACTTCACACACGTGTTTGCGCCTTTCAAGAGACGTATATGACTGTATATTCATGTGTCTATCTAAACAAAGTATATATATATATATATATGTATAGATATATATGTCACAAGTGAGACGGAGAAGGGGAACACAGGAGGGAAGAAGGAAGATACATCAGCACCCTGTGTAACAGCATCTTCAATATCTCTGTCCCTTGTATCTCCATGCACCCATTTGCCTATTTGCTTATCTGTACACTTCACCGTTCTCTCGACAGTCATTTATTGAGACCTACAAACTATGTCGAGCCCCGTTTCTATACCTTGAAGAGATCTTTCAGAAAAAGAAACGCTGCTCGAATAAAGTGGAGGAGCTGGCGAAGGAACCAGGTAAAGAAGTGCCACATGGTTTTGATAGGGTCTCCAACATCGATACCATCGTCGATTGTCCCCTGAGCGTCGCTTGTCGTTGTGTTTGTGCTTGCTTTGAAAGACGACTTTCTTCTTTTTTTCAGTTCGCTCTCCCATTCGCTTTTGATGAAAGAGAAAAACTGACGTGTAGGCTTGAAAGAAAAGATCAGCCGTCTTCCAGGAGATAGAATGACATTCTTCAATGCCATTGCAGCTGTATATACACCCGACATGACGAGGTCCAGAATATCTTTCAAGATACTCATAGCCACATGAGACAAGCTGTCTTCATCAGTTGTACGAGTCTCATCAAACGAAGACGAAGAAGACCTTACATAGGGATCTACTTCTTCGTCATCTTCTTGTAATCTTCTCTGTAATCTTCTTCGTCTTCTCCCCCACCTCTCTCCTGTCTCTTCACTTTCCTCTTTTTCTGAGGTGCTGCTGGTTTCGCTAGAAACATCATCGAGAGTCTTTTCTAGCTTCTTCCTCGCATTTAATAGCGTCGATTTCTTTTCAGCATGTCGATGCCCAGATAGGTTTCTGTTCTCCACAATTTCGTCTTCTTCGTCAGGGGGTGAAGGATCAGGAGAAGTTTTCTGTAGTGTGCTTAGCCATTCAAATACCCTAGAAGCGACTTGCTTAGGCTGCTCATGAAGACCTTCTAGAACTTCCGCCGGATCTATTGGCGACTGAGATCTACTGTCTTCAGAGAAATCGCTCGTCGCGAACTTCGACAAAGAGAAGAATAGGGAAGCACCGAAGGTGAACACCCTCGCGAGGGCATTCACACATATCTCGAGAAGTGTTGGGAGCTCTTCCCTAGTGAAAGATGACTGATTCCATAGTGCATAAGCTGAGGCGAAGAAGAAGAGAAAGAGAAAGCAACGGGAAAGAAAAGCGAAGGAGACATTTCAAGAAGGCAGATCAACATATGACTCCATACAAAACGCTTTCAGATAGATTGATATCGAACTGTCCTCCGTCCAGCTGAAAGAATGACACAGCTACGGATATGTGTATTAGTACGCATGTGCGACGTATACATTGCCCATACGTGTGCATACGTACATGAATCTACGTAGTAAAACATAGAACGACGAGCACTTGAGAACCCGGTAGAGAGGAGAGTTAAAGAAGAGAAGGATCTCTATATCCCAGTGTCACAGAGAATGAATTTATCACATCCGAGAAGTTGCCCAAGCCTTCAGGAGACAGACTGACGGCTTACAGGCCAAACAATACGTACGTTGACAAGACATATGTATGTG
This sequence comes from Cystoisospora suis, assembly GCF_002600585.1. Lineage (NCBI taxonomy): Eukaryota > Apicomplexa > Conoidasida > Eucoccidiorida > Sarcocystidae > Cystoisospora > Cystoisospora suis. Next base: position 9,201 of record NW_027153594.1, read on the forward strand.
AGGGGAGCTGGGATTCTAAGAAGCGATCTTTTGCGCCTACATAAGAATGACAAATCTAGTGTTTTCATGCTGAGACAGACACTGTCGCCCTTTGAGGGCCATATACAATAGAGAGACACACGAGGGGAGAAAGAAGCGGAAGGAAGCGGGAAGATGGCATTCATCGGATAGACAGAATTGTGGAGTGTGCGTACAGCCGCGATAAGGCAGGGCCAATTCCTGAGACTCTGTCTGACGCTTCGACGTTACTCATACATGGATACATGACCAGTTCCCGTGTGTATCTATCTATACAATGTATTCATACATACATACATCATATACACTACCTACCATGTGCATGCTGATGCACGTCGGCGCATACATACATGTGCATACACACGATACGAAGTCTGAAGTGCATGTGAGGGTGTATTTACTCAGAGCAGCCGCTTCTTCAGGTGTCATATCCAATAAGGAAATGCTCTCTGCTTCTTCATCTATATCTTTCTCTAGCTGTCTTTTTTTCTCTTCTTTTCCTTCTAGAGACGTCGGATGAACAGTCGTTGTGTTGAGCTTGCGTCCTCCCCTCCTCTCAGTGCCTGCTTCGCCAGCATCATCATAAGAACTTCTCCTCGCTAATCGTCTATATCCCTCTTGCCGTGGGCCCTCTTGCCTTGTTGCCGAAGCAGCGGGAATGTCATGTTCCACGAGACGAGGAGAGTTAGGAGAAGGATCTCTATGATCTTCATCGATACTCTCACGACGAGGCTCCCCAGCGGCGGTCCTTCCGTCGCTGCTGGTGGCTCTCTTCGTACCAAGCTTTTCTCTCCTTAGACGTGCTAGTTGTCTTCGAGGATGCTTAAGCATAGCTTCAGTGGGCTCATACACACACGCAGTTAGTACGGGAGAGAAGGGAAAGACAGAGTCCCACGTTATACATATCTTCCAGACACGTCTGCATGCACGAGCAAGACAAAGAAGTTCAGAGAGGAGAAACAAGAGGAAGTTTCTGAGTAAAGACATTTTGCTTAGATCCGACCAAAGAGCCTGGAGTATAGGACACCGGTAGCATTTTCCTCGCTTCCTTCCGTTTCTTCTTTTTTCTTGACCAGAGTATGTCTCTTCTTCAGGGGTAGAGGGGTCACCCCCGAAAGTAGGAGAGCAAGATTCAGAGAGAACAAAGTAATGACAGTTCTTTCTGAGGTCTGTTTCTTCTTCGTCATCTTCGGAAGTCGACGGAGCTTCTCGATTCTTCTCCTCTCGATGATCCTCTGTTGTCCCGGGGAACCCCTTCGTTCCCGATGTCGGTGAGAGAAGATCATCCAACCAGCCTTTCCTCCCAGGTGACGACCTCCCGACCTTTCTACTCCTTCTTTCTTCTAATTCTCCTTCCTCTCCGTGCTGTTGCTTGGACGACAAGAATGCAGGGCGGATGTCTCCTTCATTGGCATCGACAAAAACTTCATCCTCTTCTCTTTCATGCTGTCGTTCTTCTTCTTCTTGCTGGGAGGAACCGTCTCCTTGCTTAGGTTCGGGCGGGGGCACAGGAGGAGAAGGGTGCGAATGTGAATAGAAGGCATGGGAAGAAGAAGAAGAAGTAGAACAAGAAGAAGGCGGAGGAGGCGAAGAAGTGCTAGGTGGATTTCCTTCAGAGCTCTCAAGATGATGACTCTCCTCCTTCTCTTTCTGGTAGTTGACAGCAGTTTCCTCTGCCATCTTTAGAGTAGGTGTCAGGGGGCGGGGTACCACTTGATCGCTGTCTTGCTTTTTATTGGCTCGATGATCTTGACCGGTGGCTTTGGTATCTACGAACTCCTTTGATTGAAGAAGCTTCTCTGAAGGAATGTCTTCATCCGCCTTGTCAACGGGGGTATCCATCTTACTATGTTCTAGTAATTGTTCCTGCTTATGGGGGCCGTCCACTTCTTTTCTCTTTCCTGGCTTCCCGTCGCTCTCAGACCGTGGCATAAGAGATTCGCTTTTCCGGCCCCCCGTTTCTTCTTTTCCACTTTTCCCCTCTCCTGTTGGCGGTTTTCGAGATGTGTCTACAGGACTTTTGGTCGAAGAAGAGCCGGACTTGGAGCTCTTATCATGATGGTGGTGTCGGCCCGCCGTACGCTTGAAGACTTTCTTTGTGGAACTAAAAAGAGAATGTCCCCCTGACTCAGTTGATGATGAGACTGGTGCTGCATGCGCTTTTTTATCCTCATCGCCATCGTCGTGTTCATCGTTTTCCTTGTCTTTGCCTTTCCTGTCGTCCTCAATCTTTTCAGCAGATAAGGGCGCACGTGAGGAACTCATGCTGCGCTTTTTTGAATATGGAAAGGAAGAAGGACGATGATAAAGAAGAGGAGGAAGATGAGCCGGAAAAAAAAATGTGACTCGGCTCGGGAGGACAAGTAGTATTCGAATGATGACCACTTACTGAGGCATCACCGGAGAGTAAAGTGCTGGCCGAGCCTTCACTTGAGGAAACGACGTGCCCTGTTCAGCGTGGCTGGCATTGGGAATCCACACAAACGCAATAGATGAGTCTTCGAGTTGGTTGTGTTTCAGGAGAAGTGTGATTTTTTCAACTCGCTTTCCCGTTGAAGACAGACTCCCTGGGTCAGGACGTCGCCTGTTTCAAGACGCAAAGCAAAAATTTGGTAAGACGGGCGGAGAGTCGCTTTCTCCTAGAGCAAGTGATGCCAGTTTACACAAAAAAAGAGAAGTTGTCCTTTCTATCATCAAGAGACTTGAAGTGATGACAAAGATCTACTATCATGACGCGACCAAAAGAAGCTGAAACACCCAAGGCGTGAACACGCCCAGCCAATACACTGTGACATAAGAACAGTTGGAGCTATGATCGGGGGGTCGCAAGAAGAGGTATGAAGAGAAAGAAACACGTCGTCAGATACAGGGCTGCAAAAAATAAGGTCTCCGCAGGGACGACCATCAAAGCGACAGCCCATGCCCGACTAAGGCTTTGCCGGACTTCTTGGCTCGCGCACAGTTAGTTGGAATAGCAGAACCGCGAAGAAGAGAGTGTGAGTATCTTCATTTCGAATGCAGAAGACACAGAAGGGTCCGCGACGCCATTGGGGGAGATAAAAGAGAACGATCCGAAGTATCAAACACACACCAGCTGGCGAATATCACCCTCGTTCGGGCAGCCGGGAACGAGACGCCGTCGATGATAGGCGAACGCACGCCTTGTCCGGGCGGACGGGCACTCGCGTTCCCCCTGATGATGTGCGTGCGTGGAACCAGCCTGTCCTGCCAGCTGCCGTGAGGTAGGAGAAAGAGTAAATGCTCTTCTCCTGCCTCAAAACGTCCCAGCGACGTATATCCTCTCAGTTAGTGACACCGGAAGAAACAGATTGGATAAAGAATGGTCGCTTTCCATTTTTCCTCAGAGTTCTTCACAGTCCTGCGCCCCCGTCACCGTCAGGCAAGTTCCTGTAGCGGCCGGCCGAATGTCAGGCAGGTGGCGGGAGGGTTCAAGATGTAGGGAGCAGACTGGTGCAGGAATGCTAGCAACTGGGCAAGCTTTCTTCCCCGGTGTATGTGGATCAGTCCGCAGTGCTCAGCTGAAGAAAGTTCCCTCCGGGGTCTTCGGCAGTTACAAGCACTGGCACACCACCAATGAGCATGTACGAAGAACCTGGAAATAGTCACCCATGCATGGCGTGGCGCCAGCGGCGACGCTTTAGCCTGTTGCTGAGTCTGAGTAAAGTGACACATCCAACCGCTTCAGTCCCTACGCAGCAGCCAGGGCATGTTCTGGAGTGGGAGCCCCGAAAAGCACCGAGAGCAGGTACGGGGGAGAAATCTTTCTTGTAGAAAGGTGTTACGACTGTCTTCCCTCCGAAGGAATGAGAACTGTGACTCCCCCGAGATGAACGCACCCCATAGCAGAAGTAGAAGTACTCTCGAGCTACATATACGTAAGCCACCGGTACGATTGTAGCCGTTTTTTCCGGCCTGCTTCCTGAGAGGACAACTTTGTCTTCTGTAAAGAGCCTCTCCTCGAGATAAGTTCTGCGACCGTTGGTGAGCACACCTGCGTTCGGGAGCAACAAAGTCACTGGAACTTGTCTTCCAGATGTGAATGTAAGGGTTTCCTGAGACACCGCATAGGCAGCAGTACCCACGGTGAGTCACTGCGACATCGATTTCCCAGCGGCGTGCTTCCTTTCTGTACGCCGTGTCGGGAAGCAACTTCCGAAGTAGCATCTTCTGATGCGACGACATGGATACGTATCTCACCGGGGAGGGCTCTTGATGCAAAAGACGCAGAAAGCAGAGCTGAGCAGGAAGACAGCTAGCACGAGCGTGCGGCACGAGATCCTTTCTGAATGAACCCTCTGGAGACAGCGGATTCTTTGGAGAGTTTCACGGACTTCCGTCCTTGTGGCCCGCTGAGTCTCTTTACACAGGGGCAGACACACGCCGAGACTAGACGCGCGGTTGCTACTGACGCGACCTTGAGGAGTCGTCGGTGGAAGAACGAAGCCTGAACCGATCCCCTTGGCAGTGGACCAGACAGTCTGAAATGGAAGCATGCTCGGGCTTCTGGCACACCAGCACCTGTGGCAGTGATGACTAGTAGTTGTTGCCGATGGTTCTTTGACGAATTTTTCAGGTGCCCAACTGCACTATGTGTAGAAGAGGTTAGTCAGTATAGTGTACCCTGTCCCTGCAGGGCGCCGTATCGCTATCGCACTGCGAAGGTGACCCACATTTCTTGAGTTTTTTGTCGGAATGAGTCGTAAATATATTGTTCAGAACAGACTGCTGTCAGGGGCGTGAAATGCACCTTCGAAGGACCTCCTCCGTGTGTCTTTGAGAAGTGACATTTCGCGCAAGTGTTTTGCTTGCTCTCCACGCAGGTTGGTCATTCTTTTCTTGTCGCGTCCCAGTTCTGTATGCATAGCACGCGACTCGTCCGAGGTGTCGGAGACAATAGCCGTCTGGCTATTTCAGCTGGAGGCTGCTGGTCGAGAATTCTGGCCGTGTGTTACGTCGCACAGCTGAATCAGTTAGCCTCGTCGTACAAATCCCTGTTTGCTTTTGTTTCTTGCCGATCGGCCAACCTCTCGGTCCCCAATGCCAGCGCGTGCCTCGGGAAGAAGACAGCTCTCTCTGTGTGGAAGGTCGCTATAGCAAAGAACTTCGTGCTCCTTGCACTCTTATCTCGCAGCCCGAATTTACCGAAGTGCATCGAGAGTTCGCACCGTTCCGTGCCATTATTCCGCTGCTACTCCCATATAGGACACACATCACATTTCGGCCTTGCATCTGCATCTTCCATTGCTTCGGGCACAACAATGAGAGATCAACGTGCTCTTACAGTAGGAGAAACCTTTCTCTGTTGTTATCTTCTTTTACTTTTCCTCGTACTTCGCACGAGTGGCTGCGCTGACCATTCATCCGTAGATGATTTCGAGTCTAGGCGGTCCCTTCAGCGACGTCGACTGGAGGTGGACCCATGGGTGGAAGCGGATCATCCCGCTCCTTTCCCCGATGAGCATGACGATCACCGTATCAAGACAAACCGACCTCCCCCAGAGAGAAGCCCGCCGGCATTTGACCGGCTGGACGAGATCTTTCTGTCTACCACCTCCAATGGAGTCTCCGGACAGGTCAACGCGAGAGGTGAGGCCGCCGTACGTGCTGGCTCACCATCTCACGAAGAAAGTCAGCTGCGCTGGTGGCCATGGGCAAGCAGCGGTTTCGGGCCAACGTCGTGGAATGCGCGCGGGATGCGCCTCGGGAAACCTAGTCATGAGAACTTAGATCCTAGCGTGCACTGCATTGACAGCGACCACTGTGCTCGTGTAGCTGAGATGATAAAGAACGACATGAACCCTGCTGCGGATCCGTGCTCCGATACTGAGGAGTACTACTGTGGGGGTTGGAAAAGCCGCACGACGTTGCCGGCGGATGAAAGTGCATGGACTTTGTCTTTCGATACACTGGCCCGGGACACCCGGGAATACCTCAAAGAAAGACTAGAAGTAACGAGCTGTACGGACATGGAAACCCACCTTCGGAGACAGACAGAAACGGGAAACACCACTCTAGCTGAAGGCCCCGAGTTTGACGAGTGGGATACCCTTGCCACATGCATGTATGAAGCCTGTATGGACGAGGAGGCCATTGACGCGCGGGGAGCTACGCCCCTGACTGCTCGGATGTTCGACGCGGATGAATCCGGTGCCGCGCCGTTGGACTTCCTCGTTGATAGGGACTTTGTACACGAGGCAGCAGCGTTCAAGAACTCCACAGAACGGGATGCCGTTGTTGTTGAACGCCTCCAAGGTGTCTTCCAGAGGCTGAAGGACATACTCTTCTGGTCTGCGTACGTCGGTCCGAACGAGCTGCACCCCGACCAAGGCCAGACTCTGAGCATCGGAAGCCTGAAGCTAGGGCTTTCTTACCATTTCTACAGTGAGGATCACCTAGATTACCAGGAGTACTATAAACAGCATATTGCAAATATCTTGGAGATCTTCGAGAGCCACTTGTCGCAGACCCACCAATCATTGATGGACCGCGGCAGAGAGCGCAACCCAAACCTTGCCCGTAGCTACTCGGAACGGGCCCAACGAATCTTCGATTTTGAAAAGGACCATCTGAGAACTCTTGTCCTCTCACCCGAGGAGAGCCGGAAAGTAACTCAGTACACACATGAGATTACGTACGGCGAGCTGACGGCCAGCACGGAATCGTTAAACGTGGCTGCCCTCTTGCACATGTACCTGGACTTGCTTCCTCGAAGTGGCTCCAAGATTAGTGGAATTTCATTCGCCGCTGATGGCACAGCCGTTATTGACGACGGTCTGGTTCTGCTTATTCATGAAAAAGACTACTTCCGTAAGCTCGAGAAGGTCCTAAACGAAGCCGACTGGGCAATGCTTCATGACTATGTACTCTACAAAGTGGTCCGGAGCGACGCCAGCCTGCTTTCAAAGGATTTCCGCGACGAGATAAAACGGTACTCAAAGCAAGTGACGAAGGCCGAACCGCTACCGCGCTGGCGCACTTGCTTGGCCGCTGTGCCTCAGTGGGTCTTGTCGAGGCAGTATGTCTTAGCGAAGTTCGATCGCCGAAAGAAGGAAACCGTCCAGCAGATGGTTAGGGGAATCAGAATAGCGTTTGGAAATCTTTTGCGGGAGTACACGTGGATGGACAAGGCCACTCGTGACGAAGCACTTGTGAAGCTTGCCGGCATGGAGGAGAAGATTGGGTTCCCTGACTGGCTGCTTGATGACTACGAGAAATACTTCACGAAATACTACGGAGACAAGTATGCAGCGCTGCGCCACGCTCATTCCCACTTCGACATTCAATGGCATCTCGGACTCGAGACCATTAGGTCCCAGCTCTCTGAGTTTGGGCAACCCGTAGACCGGCAGGAATGGGCTATGAAGCCACACTCTGTGAACGCCTACTTTTCTCCTTCTCAAAACGAAATTGCATTTATGGCAGCTGTACTCCAAGAACCGTCCCTTTTTGTTGCTGACCCGAACGGCTGGCGGGGGGAACAGGTCGTGATGAAAGCGCTCAGTTACGGAGCTATTGCAGGTGTGATTGCCCACGAGGTGACGCACGGATTTGATGATATGGGAAAGGAGTACGATGCTGAAGGTCGCCTCAGGAATTGGTGGACTCCGGAGAGTGAGGAAGGCTTTCGCGAGCAGTCCTCGTGCATTAGAGAGCAGTACAGCGGATACAGCGTGCTAGTCGAGAAGGACGAAACAAACCGGGAAGGAAAAAAAACTCAGGTTACAGTTCGCGTCCGTGGTGACCTCACCCTCGGAGAGAACATTGCTGACAACGGCGGGGTTCAGCTGGCCTGGGAGGCTCTGAAGCTCGAGCTGTCTCCTAAGGAACTTGCCGCGCGGCCTCTTCTTGGTTACGGAGTCACTTTGACCACAGCCCAGCTGTTCACTTTTTCCTGGGGGCATTTCTGGTGTGAAGTCGCACTTGATAGCCACATTCGCAGACAGGTAGAAACCGATCCCCACAGCCCTGCGAGATTCCGGATTCAGGGCCCCCTTGCCAACTTCGCTCCCTTTGCTGACCTACAAGGGTGTCCTGCCAACAGTACAATGAATCCGAGCAGAAAGTGTAGAGTATGGTAATAGGACAGTACGGACTGTTCCTGAGAGCAGGCTGTACGTTGGCTGTACGGAAATGTGAGCAGCTGGCGGCGTGCGCCATTGCCTCCCCGATGCTCAGGTAGCCATGGCTCTTGGGAATGGACTTTGTAGACTCCTCTTGCCCCTAAAGGCATCTTATTGTTGTGTTAGAGCAGCTGGCAAGTGCGAGCCCCCACAGGCGTTGTTCTTCGCTAGACAAAGACGGGCGGGCCACCCTTGCACCGGCAGCTGAACGTCGCTCGTAACAGTGACAATACACTGGCGTCTCCGCGGAGAACGGAAGTACACCCAGCTGCGCGATGCCGGATCAGGCAATCGGGTGTCTTATCTTTAGCCTTAGCTTGGTACACCGGTGTCTGCTTGTCTCCCCCAAAAGGGACGATTCTCTTTTTGTTGGGGAAGCAGCCGGGGAATGCTCTCCGTATGTGGCTGCGTGATCGTCTCGCTAACTATTGCGGTCGAGTCGAGGAGGTCCGTTTACCCAGCTTAGCCGCAATGACGTGACGCAACTCCTGTGACGTATCGAAGACAATACATCGTAGTGTTCTCTTTTGACCCAGGGAACACCAATATCATCGGCCCGTTTGCCGAACCGTATGCCCCAACCCGGAAGTTCATAAAGCAGTCACTCGTGACTGGGACTCACATTAGCTCTATTCTCAACGCTGTCCAGGCCTCATTTTAACAACCAGAGCCCACGAGGATCGTACTGCTACAGATGAAGCGCGTCCACCCGAATGTAACATCCTTCCTTCACGCGTAACAGTGGCCAGCAGCACCTTCCAGGTGGTCTCAGCATGACCGGGTTCCGCTCCTGTCCTCCGCACTGCCATGAAGCGCGGGACTGCGAGAAATATTATTTGAAGTTGGGATCCAGAACGCTCCTGGCGCTCTGTTTTCGGCAACTTTCAGCCGCTCTGGTTTTAGGTGTGAGAGTGGTATCAGAAGAGAGAATCTGAGCAACCTTCCCCCCGCACAAGTGTCGACAAATTGACAGGGTCCAAATCACGATTTAGTGCAGCTGGGGCATTCCGTGCACTTCGTCTCTGCGTTGTTCGCTTCTTTCGTCCGAACAGAGGTTCGGGGGAATTTATCCGGACAACAGGAGCGGACAGGCGGACTTCGCCTCAGGATCTCGAAGCGTTCCGAAGGGCCTTTTCAGACTCCCGCCGAAAGGGCAGTAGTCTCGGTGTTACCGAAACCGTAGTACGGTCAAGTCACTGACGACAGAAAGCTCGAAAGCGAGGCGTTGTAAGCGCCGGGAAAAAAGCCAGGAACTGTCCTGCCTTAGTGGGAGTGTCACAAAGACGACACCAACTGGGTGATACGCGGGGTTGCTACTGAAGCTCACACACTGAATACCCAAACTCACGTGCGTAGCAACTTTACCTACGGATATAGAGCCATCTCGTTCCCCCGACGCACGAGACAGGTCACTGAAAGATAAAACCACAGTGGGCTAGACTTTAGAGTGCCTATGAAGCTGCCCAGAGACGAGTCTCAGGTGTTTCCTTAGTCCCATCTCCCTGTTACTCCGCACCAGGTGGTGTATGGAACACTGCGAGCCGTGCCGCGGCCGGGCCATCTCACAGACGGGAAACACGGTACCGCCCAGCGGCTCAGCTACGAAGTGCACTAGGCGGCGCCCGGGGCCTAAGTCCGTTCTCGCACGACTGTACACCAACACGCGCGAATGCAACGGCGCGCTTGCCACGATAAAGACAGACTTCCGCCTCAGTTCGGAAGAAACCTTCACTCAGCATACCACCTGTAGGACGCGCCTCGCGGGTGTCTCTGGCAGGCAACGGAAACGGGTGAACCACCGATAATTCTGTTCTCGTATGTCAGACGCGGGGAAGCCTCGCTTCATGCGCCGGTCATCCAGTTCTCTCAGTTTTCCTTCTTTTTTCCTCTTCTGCTTGTCACAACCTTCCACTCCCCGCCGCCATCGTCGTTGTCGGTAGGTTCATTTTCTACGGCGAGGGGTACGTTCGCGTGTGCTGTTGGGCTGGCCGTCTGTACTGAAGAGCTTGTTCCCGCCTGACCGGGTTTCCTTTGCTTCTTGGGGACGCCGGTACCGTCGGCAGCCGTGGACTGCACTGCATCGGACGGTTCCACAACTGCTCCCTTCTTCTTCGCTCGCGACCGGGATTTTCCTGCCTGAGAGGAAAAGGCAGGAAGGCACCCTGCCCGACGTTCAGCAGAGTGACTTTTGCTTGTTATAGCCCAACCGGCCACCAGTCCAAAAGTCTTCGCACATAGTGTGAAGTCACCAACGCAAACACCGTACCACCTCCGTTCTTCCCTACTCGGTCTGACCGTCAGCAGGTTCTACCTGCCCTCTAGATCACTGACTCGGTTAGACGCGAACCGGGTTGTATTCGGGTGCAAGTCAAGGGATTCACGAGCCTTAGCTCACCTTCTTCGCAATACTACGGGGGGTATTGCGGTACTGGAAATACGAAAGGCAGACGACGGCGAAAAAAGCAAGGAAGAGCCTATGCAGACAAACAGCAAAGAACCAGAGCCAAAGGTACCGAAACCCGGAGCACGCTGCACAGATATGCACGGCGGACGGCTGTGTTTCCGGGACGGTTTGTGGTAGGCTCCCGACAGCGGTCATCGCCAGATCCTACTGTCTGGTCTGCGGACATGCTTACATGAGAGTGACACAGATGGGATCGCCCCTTCGAACTTCGTTGACGACGTAACCGGTCATCGAAAATGCTCCTTCCCAGACGCGGGCGACCCACGGAGGCAACGCTATCCCAGGTGACGGGGCGCTGCCAATTCCCGCCTTTTCCATGGCGAGGTGTCTTGTTCAAGACGTTCGATGTCGGCGGAACCCTTCTCCAAAGCTAAGCCCCCGTACAGCGGACCAAGCACATGTCAGGATACGGTACGACGGCGAAAGAGTCAACGCAATGGGCCAGCCAGAAAGCAGTCCCGCGGTATAACAGAACCGCTCTACTGCCCCCCCGGTGGTCCTTTTTACAACGAGGCGGCGCAAGTTTGAACGCCAACAGGGGGAAGCAGAAGCAGCCCGTTGTAAGCGCAGAAGTGGCGGTCCGTGGGAGAGGTACCGGATGGTTGGCGGCCAAAAAGACCACGGTACTGAAGCAGGGGAAAGCCGAGTTCCCGTCAGTGCCGGGGGCCACGACAGTCTTTACCGGCAGCCGCCACGTCTTTATATAAACTGCCCTTGGTGACGCAAGATGGAAGTAGAATACACAACAACGCTCTGCTCACTTAAGCGACCACATCAAAATATGTTGCCGGGGTGGCAGGCGTTGCAGGCCCTCCACACCCGTGCCGCCAGCACCCGCGGCCGTTACAGCAATTTAACGAGAGAAACGAGAGGTATGATTCTTAGGCTGCCCAAACCGAAGAAGTTCCGCAATGAAGCAATCCTGTCACCTGAACATCGTAAGTCCTTCCGTACGCACCGCAAAACGCGGCCACATACGACGAACTGCAAAGGGCTTGGGAGGAAACCAAACAGAAACGCTAACGCTGGAAGATCGTGGAAGAATCATCCGGTCTCTGTGGACTTCCGGGTCTTGCAATACTGAGTTTATTATTGGTGACTTCCCCACTTTACATCAGCCACTCAGGCTACCCTGGTAGGCCGCGGTCACTGTTCAGGCCTGGGTCCTCGACAACCCCGACGCCGGCTACAGGCGGCGTCTGTCACGGGTGAGAGTGTGCTACTCGCGTAAGCTAGCGGAATGGTGTTGCTCGCAGTGACCTTAGCGTGCTATCCGCTGATCCCAGTGGCAAGGGTCAAGTCTAAACTGGAATTCGTGTTTCTAGGACTGCTGGGAGAGTGAAGATGCTCTATTTTAAGTTTATGACCTCCTCCGGAGAAGCGCGTTCACGACGATCATAGCTGGACGCGTACGCCGACGGCCGCATGGTCATGACAGACCCCAACAGAACCCACTCGCGTAACACCCCCACGCGAGAGTGTCTTGACTCGCCGGTGACCACCGTCGCGCCGCCGCGCCGCCGTGGCTGCTCGACCGTTGAGCTAAGACCGATCTGAGTAACAGGCAGGCAGCCTGCGCTGCGCGGAGTGATGCAGGAGGCGCTTGAAAACCTAACGAGCATACCAAGTAGGAAGATATTGCTCTTCGTGTCTTGACATTGTCCTTTACTTATGGCACTCTTACATTGCCAGTTTGTGAAGCCGCGAACTCGCTTCTCCCGTGAAAATATTCCCGGTTGAGAGATTGTGTTCTTCATGTGAGAGTAGTTGTCTGCAACCTCACCCGAGCTCGCTGGCTGTCTTGTGAGCAGTGGCCACGAGCGCAGTCAAGATACCACCGTCCAGTTCCTATGTCTTCAGGTCGGTTTCTTCGGCGTGAGCCATCAGAACTGTCCGAGAACCTATCCGTGAAGCTCAATGGTCGGAAAATCGACCAGCAGAGCGACCTTCTTCGGATCAGGCACCGACCCAACAGGTGATGATCACCGTGTCTTAGCGCATTCTGCTAGGCGCCAAGCCCCGTCCAGACGACTGGTGACTGTGTCACGGGTTGACACTGTCCTTCCCGTTCCGGCGGAAGCGCTACCGACTTTTTATGTGCGAATCTCTATCACCGTCCTTCTCCCCTTTCTCATGCTAGCTCTACAAAGTCCAGGTCAACTGAATATCAGACACCGCTGCCTGCCAAGACTTTGGTCGCTGTCATCTCGGACTGTGTCTTCACAAAGCAGAAGCTTGATTCAGTCCAGCTGTCCAGGAGGTAGTGCCGCGTACTTCTTTGAAGGAGCTGGTTTCCTCAAGGTCTCTCCAGCGAATACAGGCGCTTCCGTGCGCTTGCCTTCACTTCCCTTCTGGCAGAAGTGACTGCGCCTGCCTTGCGGATAGCTCAACTATGTCTTCATTTGTCGGGACAGACACTCATCCTCCCAAACGACGAGGTGTCGGGTGTCGAGTTTTCCTTTGATTGTACGAGCAGTCTCTCAAAGCGAAGCCGAGTCGGCCTGCCACGTGGAAGACTTCCCTGCAAACTCCGTATCAGTCGTAACTGGACCTAGAAAGGTTTTTTCCGCCAGCGCAACTGGTGTATCAGGTCGTGAAGCCTGTGTTCGTAACTGTTTTTCCTAAGTCGAGCCACGTCACCACCTTTGACCCACTCCACGTCCAGCGCTCACATCCTCAGAGAAGAAGCAGTTTTCTCCCTCCAGGACAAAAGTCCATAGAAAACCGGTTCGAAGCAAACAGAGGCCTTTCCGTCTCAACCGTTGACGATCGGAAAAACCACCCTTGCCAGTCGATGAACTCGACAGTGAGACAAGCCATCTCTATTATAGGACGTCCGAGCCGTGTACGGCAGTTCCGTGAAAGCCACTTCAGTGGTCGGCTCTGTCATCTTCCATAAGCCATAGATGGGAGAGCAACTGGGAAGAAGTTTGGCTGAAGACCGTGCAGATTGAAGCCGTGGCCGATTCTTCAGTCGACTAGATATCACATCGAGATGGACACCACCAAGATTGATTCGTGCCTCGGAGAGGCTTCTACTCCCCTGGCAACTGAGAGGTCTATTGGAGGAGGGGCCCTTGGGGACAGCCGGAGCACAGTAGCTAGTGCGAGCCCATCCGATGATGAATTTGCTTCTTCGGGCAAGACATCATCTGAAACGGCTTCTCTGACTAGCGAGACTGTGGCGACACTGTCATCTCCAGGCATGGCGATGATGATCACTTCCCCTTTACCTACGAATGCGCACAAAGCAGCCGCATTCACGCCATCTTCTGCCACCGCACTTGTAGTAGCCTCGAAGCAATCCCCCGCAGAAGACAGTGAAGGTGAAACGACTGGACTCACATCATCAACCGGAGGAAGCAATTCTGTCACTAGCAGCTTGGAGAACCTCACCTCACCTGCAGAGATCACCAGTGATGGGACACTCAAATGGAATAGTGTGTACTGCAAACACTTTCTCTTTGGGAGGTGTGCTCGTCGTCGTTGCCGATTTTTACATGGAGATGCTGAGGTGGTACAAGAACAACGACGCTTGCTAGAGCTGGCAACTGCAGCGGCAGCTGCAGCTGCGAATGAAAATAACGGCTCTGGAGGCGTGACGGAGACCAGTAGAGAGATCAAGTACATGTCGACCCCCCTGAAGAATAATAATTCCCCTGGAGGGAACCGTATGAACAGGCCTGGCAAAGGAGGAGGAGCATCTGCTGCTGGGGGTGGAACCATGCTTATCCGAAGAGAAGAAAAACTTGACTTCTCAGGTAGGCACAGAAAAACCCATCACCTTACATTGACCATCACCTTCCATCTTTTTTTTTNNTTGGGGGGGGGGGGGATCTAAGTTTGGTAGACAGAAGACGACGGGTGATTCTTCATTAGATGCATGATTTGTCTTCGTTGCTCTGGTGTTTGGCGTACCTACCTGCAGGCCAGCCTAATCATCACAATATCGGCAACGGCCGCGTTACTTACGCCCCTCAAAGACGGGGCTCTTTTGGAGCGGCACCTTCTTGCAAATACTTCAACTACCCTCCGCCATGCAAGTAAGTGTAGTGCGTGTACGTGTGTGTGTCATCTTTGCCTTGCCGGGCTAGATCTGTCGCAGCAGCCCATGTGGGACTTGAAAGAATGTTCAGAAGAATTCTCCACCTACGTGTATAGATGATAGATAGATTTCACACAAACTGTTAATGGGTGCCCTATCTTATGGCGTGCTTCTCCCTACTATTACTGGGACGGTCTTGTCTGTGTGATGCGTTTGTTGTGACTTGACTTACAGCCGTCCAGATTCGATCAGTACCACTCCCATGTATGGAAACAATAATGATGGAGATCGACGAAGGATTATGGTAAGTCTTGAAAAACGAAGTTAGGCAAGAGGAAACTATCTATCCATGAAGAATCATTTCCTCCATCAGTTTGCATTTCTGAACGTGCTTCATGGCTGTTGTACATACACCGGATACATGTACCTCTGTAGGGTAAATACGTATATCTGGAGCACCTGGGGTATCCCTATGTCTTCTTTGCTTTTTCAGAACCATCAATCACGTGTCGGAGGAGGCGGGGGAGGTCCGAACAACAACATGTGGCAGAACAACAACAGCTGTCCTTCACCACCACCTGGACATTATCATGGGTCGCCTCATCGTAGCAGCAACTTTCTTTATTCATCGGATTATAACGACTGCATGTCTTCATGGACGACGAATGTCCCACCACCACCAGCCTCGGATCCATGCTCAGTGCCTTCCTTTATGCGTTCGTCTCAAAGGGGGGCACCAAACATGTCCATGCCACCTCCGCGTCAGCCTCAAGATTTACGGGGTACAGATTATCAACTCCGTCTACTCCCAGGAGGTTTCAACAGCCAACCACTTAATGGGATGTCTTCAAGCAATACCCAGCAGTTTGGGCAAGAGAGAGAGGCTACGATATCCTCATCCTTATGTACGAATCCTCTAAGGACAGAAAGACCGAACTTGGCAAGCGCAAGTGCCGCAGCAGCAAGTGCCGCAGCACAGGCAGCCGAACAGCTTGCTGCACAAGGCAGAGGCCAGTCGGTCCAATCAGGGAACCGGCAAGCTAAGACAGCTACGATCACATCGGATATTCGGTTTGTACAGGCCGCCGAATCGTTATCTGAGAGGTATAATATGCCCTTTGTGAGCGTGTATCTACCAGGACAAGGCTATGTACTTCAATTCATTGAGACAGGAGGCGTCACAACACAAAGTCCTGCAGCTGCGACTGCGCCAGGAGCTCAACATTCATCATCACAAATGGAAGCAAAGAGGGCCCCTAATCACCCATCAGACTCTTTGAATGGATCGTCTGCATTTTTGCCCTTCTTTTCACCTCGTCCTGGAGATCATGACGATCAGAACGAGCGTGGGGGAGGGAGTACAGGATCATCCCCTCTTTCGGCATTAGCAGGGCTACTAGAATTAGACTTTTTCTCGAGACCCGAGACAAGACAGGATCCGTGTTTGGCTACGGCTGGCATGCCTCTTGGTATTGTCGAGAAGATCCCATCGGTCCTTGATGGGAATCAGGGCTCACTGTCCAGTAGTGGAGAACTTTCAAATGGGACTGCTGCGATTTCCTCATCTTCCTTTGGTGGTGTTACTCGACCAGTAAGCGGTTCTCGAGATTCAACTCCGGCACGGTCCTGGTTAGATGTCCTGAAGCAGCCTCCACCTACTTTACCTAAGGGCAAGAAGATGGACATGGAGATAAATGGGAGTAAAAGTAGACATGAAAAGAGTCTTGTTGAGGAAGATCCATGGCCAGAGTTGTCTCGCCAGCTTGTTGGGACAGATGAACAACATCTGAAAGATGCACAACAATCGACAAGGAATCCTGCAACCAAGGGGGTAGGTAGTGGAGGAGATGAAGAAGCAGTCCTTGATATGCAGACTTCTTCGGAGGGTTTCCTCACAAAGAGTTCTCGAATGACAGCCCGAGATAATGTAGATGTCTTCCAATTCTTAACCTCGGAGGGGAGCCAAAGACAACAACAGCTACAGCTATCATCATCATGCCATGGAGGGTTTATCAGCGAGAAAGATTATCATAGTAATGACAATAACCTATCTTCGGCAGATCGGGAGTTCTTTAATGGTGATCTAGGTGAACCCCAGTCAAGAGGCACAGGAGGACTCCTCCAGCAAGAAGAACCTAAGACACTCCAAGGACAGATGACAGCAGCTCTGACTCAATCAAGTAGTACTCATCCTACGACTTCTTCTGAAGCGAAAGCCTTTTCACTAGGATCCTTTGCATGGTTATCCGATCTAGGTGTCTCAACATCTTGTACAGATGTTTCTGGATTCGAAGACTCTACCACATCGTTCCCCGGACGAATCCAGGCCAATGAGACGATCGCTAGTAGCGAGGAGATAGGAGGAGGAAGTACAACTACCACCACCCATACGAATGTTAACATGACGTCTCATGATCCATCATTGAATGGTATGACGTGGTCTGTGGGGGGAGGCCCCCCCACCACATTGACACCAAGGATGAGAGAAGTAGGGGGGCCATCGTCGACGAATGGAATGATGATGAAGAGTAAAGTGATTACAAAGACATTATGCCCGAGTCTTGTTGTTTCGGCATTTCAACCGTGTACTCCTCGTCCTGATGATGGGGAAGTGACAGGCGAAGCTAATAGTAGTCATGGTCACGGAATGAGTGTGGGATCAGAGAGCTTACGTTTCGGAGAGAGTCTACTGGGGGGGGGAAGTTCGAGAAGAAATAGTAGGGGAGAGACAAGCAGTCTGGGTGAAGGAGGTGGAGATGTATCTATCGAGGGAGACCATGATTCGACGAGTATGTCGCCAACAGCGGCCCTGATTGCATCTATATGGCACGGTGCAGGTTTGGAAGAGGATGAGGAAGAACATCATCCGTGTGAGGTGTTGATCACCAAGGCTAAACAGCTTGATAGTGAAAGTAATGCCCCCACAAGAAGATGTCATGATACTCTATTTGGAATGTAGGGGTTGAGAGAGAGAGAGAGGAGAGGAGCCGGGGCCGCGTGCCTCGTGTGTGTGTCTGGGCCGGACTTCCTCGTTGCAAGGACGGAGAGACGGCAAGAATGTCAGGGGGTAAAAGAGAGAAAGAGAAAGGAAGAAGGAGAAGGAGTAGCGAGATGGAGGGCCGCCGTACGGAAGCGTCGATGGAATGGGTCTGACGAGTGACGTTCGTCATGTGGGTGGAAGTACAAGGGCAGCAATAGCCGGGGTGTAAAGTACGCAACCGAAGACGACTCAAATAACAAGAGACATCCTGCGACTTGTATATACATATGGATATGCTCATACAGGGAGAGATCGTCCATTATACATACCTACACCTACCGTACAAGTTCTTTATATCATGGATTTGTGTGCCCTTTGTGTTTTTGGCCGTTAGTCTCTTACGCCGTCCGCAGATCGTTTGTTTTGATGTATTTTTCTATGCGGTGTATGGCGAGTTTCGGAGAGCTAGCTAGGGCGTTTGTCTTGTGTGTGTCTAGTCGTAGTAGAAAGTGTTGTCGTTATCGTCATATTCCGAGATAGATAGATATATCTACCATTATCGACCTCAACATTCACAAAACGTATATTATGCGCACAGACGTACGGATTTTTGCCCAGCGACTTCATCTATCAAATGATCTATCTGGTTGGTGTTTCACAAACCTGACACATCATCTTCCTCAGTCATTGCTCGTGGCCGTTTCCCCCCCCTTGATATGACTCCTCTACCACCCCCTACCATTATTACTACTACCGACGTCTCCTTGGAGACAGCAGCCGTGTATTGAGATAAGGAGGATGTTATTTTTCTGGTATTTTTTTTTGGTCAAGGGTTTTGACTTTCACGAAGTGAAATGACAGGCATATATAGATGGAGGAGACGGTTGTTTTTTGCGGAGGTATACAGAGAAGGGTGGAGTGTGTTTCCCATCTCAAGATTCCGCATAAAAAAGAAATGAATCCGTCTTTTCAGTTTAAAATTTAGGAAGTTATGATTAGGTTTCTGTTGCTCTATCCTGAGTTGCCTCCCGAACAACGACAACAGCAGCCCCCCTAGCAGGAAGAGGAGGTGGAGAGGTGGTGGTTCTTTATGCATTTCTTTTGCATAAATGGATTGACGGATGTTGATCAATCACATCAAGAATGGCCACCACAGAAAGTTGGGCGAGAGCCGCGGTGTCCGGGAAAAAGAAGAAAGAAGAGAGTCCTCATGTCTTTGCCTTCCGACATTCGGCTTTTGGATGGATGGGTGCATGAATTGTCTCTATGGTCTAGAGAAAAATGAGAAGTTCGGTGGTGTCGATTGAATGATGATCATGAACATTATCATGGTGTAGAACGGATGATTCCTGTCACTTATCTTCCTTTTTTTTTGTCGAGTGATTGAATGGGAGGTGAAGTGTTGGGCGTTATTTGGGTGCATAGTTTTGGAGACGAATGGATGGAAAGGGGGAATGAACGACGTCTTAGCGCCGTTCTTTTAAGGAGATCTGCGGTCCGAAACGGAGTCCATTTAAAAATATGTCTGGAGAGGTGATAGATATTGGTTCTTTCTCTTTTTGTGATCCCCTCCGGATAATGTACGATGAATTCATAGACCATATAGATGGGTGATGCAATTATAATACGAACGTCGAAGGTGCAGAGATAAAGACGTTTGTTAATGTGATCATACGTCTCCCTCCGCGCCTCTGTGTGTGTTCATATTCTTCGTTCGTTGAAATGTGTATGGCTGTATGGCATGCGTAGCTGTTGGAAGAGAGGAAAAAAACTGAAACTTCCATTGTCTTTTTGGCCTGTCCCCGCTGAATGTCTTTTGCTGTTGTCTACCAGCAAGTGACATTTGGTGCAGAGTGGACAGCAAATGATGTGTTCATGATGTCAGTTAACATATCTCGATCATAAGAGAAAGATGATTACCGATCTCGCATCCTATGAACTCCAAGGAAAAAAAAAGTGATGGAAGGAGGCGAACCATGGGCATCTGATGATTCAAACTCTGAAGCGGAAGATGAATAGATTACATGATAGCCTCACGAAACCCGTGAGAGAACCTTCACTTTGATCAACAGTGATAAGAGACCGTGCGAATCTTCATCCGACACTGTATAGTAGAATGGATAGGATAAGTGGAACACTTGCTTTTTCTTAGCGTCGTACACAGACACGCTGGTGTAGATGATGCTGACTCGTAGTCATTCTTTGTTTACTCACCCCCATATCTCAGCTTTGACGTCAAAGTCATTCATTCTTTACTAACAAAGGCTTTTTGTCAAAAGCACTGTAGGCCGGCAGGGATAACAAGGGGGAGGGTGGCATTGGATCTAAAAAGAAGGAATCACGGTATCTGCCCGAGACGTAGAGCTGAGCTCCCGAGTTCAACCTAGACGCAACCAAATCGGATAGGGACGCGGCCTCGTCATTGTCTTACGTAAGTAGACTGCATTGAGTGTTTAGATTACCCTCTGACACCGAGAGAGGCCCGATGAAAGCATAGATATGTTTGAAGGAAATGAGTGTGTATGGCAAATAGAATCAACACCAGTCGTCGCAGCGCTACTTCCTGCAACAGTACACTTTTGTCTTCAGTGAGAGATGGCGATCCGG
>NW_027153594.1:29581-31056 GCF_002600585.1 Cystoisospora suis
TCTATCAGACCCCGGTCTCTATAAGAGCTGAAACATTCCAGATATAGACGGGTACCATGTACGGGAGTGTCTGTTGTTCGCCGTATGTTTAATACTGCTGTCTTCATGTAGGCGTTTCGTCGACAGCTCCCATAGTTTGACGACCGCATTCGCTCCGTGCTAAGCCTGAGGGAAGTTCTCTGCGTGACGGAAATGTGTTGAACGAAGTCCAAGTAGCAAGCGTGATCACAGGCCGAACTATAGCCACTCGGAATCACATTGCTGAAGTCCGAGCTACCTACTACAGCCATGCTGCCGTACACCATACAAACAGACTGTGTCTGTCTACTCGAGAGACTTTCTTTGCGCGTTGCAAGAAAGGAGAGAGCTTCTTGTCAAGTGAGGCAGCAGGGCTACAATAACACAGCGATCGTTGATGGATAGAGAAAGGAGTGTGAGAAACAAATCCATTTCTTCTCTCTCGCCGCTACAACGCCCATTGAAAACGCTCCTTCTTTCTTCAATGGCTCCTGCGTCTTATCCCTCCCTATCTTTTTCTACTGTTGTCATCGCCTCTATCTCTCCATAGCAGCTCGTAGCAATCTCCAAAGGAGAGAACAAGCGAAGACAGAACTGAAGATACCAGCGAAAGAACTTAAATAGGTTTCCTCTATATGGGGATAAGACAAAGAGGCATAAGCCGTGGTGAATCTGTGGCCTTCACTTCTTCCTGGGTAGGTGTATGCTGTCTCATCTTATCTGATTCAATTCTCATCGCCTTGCTTCGTGTCACTGTCTTTGCAAGGATCACTTGTGAAGAAAAGTATAAAGGAAGAACATCTGTAACCAGAGTAAAGATACCGAAGAGAAAAATTCAGTCCTTCGTCATAGATGTCCTATCCCGTCTTTTCTCTTCGACTTCCTACTACGTTCCTTAGTCACCATCATCCTTATCCTCTTCTCAAATCAAAAATCTCAGAGTAACAGCTTCCCCCCTTCTTCTTACCATTTCACAACTTTTTCCGTCTCATCATCTCAATCAGGAATACTATCGCTATTTCTCTTGTTCAAACTCTTTCTCCTTTCCTTCTCAGGTTCTTTCAAACTCGCCCCTTCACGCCTATCTATCTATCTATCTATCTTTAATCTATCTATCTACAATTCAGTTGAAAATTCCCTTCGTGAAAACGGACGCTCTTGAAACCATCCGTTGTCTGCCTGTGAGAAGATTCAGTAACAAACGTTCACTGACTAGGTTTATAGCTTGGACATTCTTGAAGAATGTCACTAGGAGGCGATACATACACTCCATCGTGATACAGGCACATACAAAAATACACTGTTATTCATTCATGACTTCGAGGTGTTGTTATCACCCTCTCTTCCTTCTTACATCTCTAGCCACTCATACAACTCCTATCATCATGCGCCCCTGCTCTTCCATCGAGACTGATCTGCTCTGTCGGACTCTCATTCAGTTCGCTATTCTCCCCCCC
>NW_027153595.1:0-348 GCF_002600585.1 Cystoisospora suis
CTGAGTCACCTCCTTATCAGGATTTCGGCCCCTGGCCTTCACCTCCTGTAGGGTAGCACAACTCCTTGCCTTCCCTTTTATTATTCTTCCCACTCTATCATCCTCCTTCAACCCCACAGTCTTCGTACACAACATAGCCATCTTGGGTGCAGTTCCCCTGCTAGTTCTTTCCGCTTCGAATAAATATAAGTTCTCCCAAACATCTCCTCGTAGTACTGTAACTCGGGGAGGGTTCCTCCTTACTCTCAGGCGATCTCCCCGCTCCCTGAGAGTCATCAGTTTCCCGTATCCCCCTTCTTAGGTATGTGGAACGTCCTCTTGCGCGGGCAATCCCAACTTAGATGGCCC
>NW_027153596.1:0-144 GCF_002600585.1 Cystoisospora suis
TCTATCTACATGCTTTTCCAGCTAAGCTTCTTCTTGGTTGCTCTAGGGGGTAAGTCTCCCTCTATCCTTCACGTCTTAACAGTTGCCTTCCCATCAACGAAGAGAACCCTTCCTCTCTTTGCAGAAGAGAAAGATCCACCACAC
>NW_027153596.1:184-1385 GCF_002600585.1 Cystoisospora suis
TACATATATATATCTAGATAGATAGGTATATGCATAGGTATGTATATGGATGTCTATGTATCCGTAGGCATATGTATGTATATATGTATATGAATAAGTATGTATGTCTATGACTAAGTACGTGATGTATTATGTATATGCATATGTATATATAGATATAGATAGATAGATATTGGGAGTTCATAGTTTCCGCCCTGTCTTTTACCTCTTTTTCCATTCTTCAGCTTTTTCATGGAGAATTCGTTTTTCTTCTTGAAGTTTGTCATCCTGTCTCTTCTTTAGTTGTTTATTCTGGACTTCTTCTTGCTCTAGCCTCCAGGAGCATTGTTCATACTTCTTCTCAAGTAACTGTTTCTCTATGTTGACTCTAAGGATCTCTTCTTCAACCTCTTGAAGCCTCTTCTGCAAGTCTTGCGACTGAGAAAGAAGAAGATTCTGCTGGGTCTCCGACGCGAGAGAGACAGAGGACAGCTGCTGTCTTAGCTGAAGAATCTTCTTGTTCTGATTCTCGAGCTCCTGGTCTCTCTGATGGATCACACTCTCTAGTTGCTTGAGAGTGACAGTAGGAAGGAGGGAAAGAAAGAAAAAGAAAAGGAAAAGAGAATTCAAGAAAGAAGAATAGATACACCCTGTGAAGACAGAGAAGGAGAGGAGAAGAAGCTGTGTGGAACAGCCACTTATGTGTACAAAAGATCAGACATCTATCTATCTGTCTTTCGTTCATCTGTCTGTCTATGTATCTGTCTTTGATCTATGTCTCTATCTACCTATTTATCTATCGTTCATCTGTCTGTCTATTTATCTCAATGTGTGCCGTGAATAGACCATCCATGCACGTGTCTACATACATCTGTCTATATCTGTAGCTGCCGCTTGTCAAAGATAGACAGATACATAGATAGACGTGTCTTCGCATGCGTATGTATATATATATATATGCATGTACATGTATACTATATGTATGTAAATATGCATATAGCCTAGTATGGAGAGAATCGATCCTTTCGACATCGGTCTTTTCATTCTATCCATCACAAGTCTCGTTTCTCTTTCCTTTTCTTCTCTTATGCTTATAGGCTTGCTTCCTTCACCTACACCTCGCTTTCTTTCTCTTTTTCTTTCCTCTTCCTCCTTCTCTTTGCTTTTTATTCCTCTTTCTCCTCTACATCTTCTCCTCTGTACAGAAATCCCTATCAGTCTC
>NW_027153596.1:1390-14353 GCF_002600585.1 Cystoisospora suis
TTCTTTCTTTCTCTCTCTCACTCAGTCTGTCTCTGTCTTTTACGTGTCTCATGTCTTATCTGCGATATACCTTGTTAGCTATTGTCGAGTCATCGAGACTTTGCTGTAAGAGAAGAGAAGAATCCGCCGCGCTTTCTTTCTGAAGCTCCAGTGACTGGAGCTTCTCTTCTTGGAGGTCTCTCTCCATCTCTAATTGCTGTACTCGTGACTGCAGATCTCGCCGATCTTTCTCATTCGTAGACAGCAGTTTCTACACAGGGGGAAGGACAAGAGAAAGAAAGAAAGAAAGAAGAAGTCAGAAGGAGAGAGCATTTACTGGAGAGGCAGATTAGGACCAGCATGCAGCGCTGCGACGCTACTAGAGAGACAAGAGATAAAAGAGAGAGGCTCTTGAATTTCTTACAAAGGTCTTCTGTCTTAATCGAAACACTCATTCTTCTCTTCTATTCTTTGTCTATGTCTTCATGGCTGTCTCCTAATTCACCCTAGAGTTGCTTCTTCCCTGCATCCTCCTAGATGTGAGACCATCCACCGAGTGTATGTACTCGCTGTAAGTATGTATGTAGTATGACCCTCTATGTATGTCTGATACGTATGAATATGTATAGATGACTCTCTCTGTATGGATCTATTTTCTTAGTCCCATCCTTTCTACTTAGCAAAGAGAAAGGCAACGAAAAGGAGAGGAAAGAAAAGAAGAGAGACAGTCTCCCTTCAAAAAGACAAGAAGAAGAAGAGGATGTTGAGCAGTCATAGAGGAGATGACAGTCCTTTCGCAACAGCAGTTGACTGAAGAAAAAGAAGTCGCCCCCACAAAGAGGAAGAAATACTCTTAGCAGACGAGAATCTCTTAAGAAAGAAAAAGAAGAAAGGAGTAGTGATAGTGATAGTAGTAGTAGTGGGTGTGTTGTACCTGAAGATCTAGGACTTCGTTCTTCAATCGTGAGGCTTCCATAGATTTCTTCTTCTCTGGATAGAAAGAAAAGAAGGTAACCATCTGCATGTCTTCTTCTTTCACTCCTTTCCTATCTATCTATCTATCTCAGTATTTCTCACATTTGAAAGGTATATTTCTCTTTTTCTGTATGTGCTGCATGCGTGTGATGGATATCTATCCACATCCACCGACCTCTCTCCATAGTCAGATGTACATTCCCTTCCTCATATCTCATACTTCCTCTGCGGGTGATACATCTATAGACATCTATACATACACAGATAGGTATACACACATGCAGATATCACTATAGATATAGGTCCCTATCCACTCAACAAAGCCATCTCTACAGACCCTGACAGGTCATACCTCCTTTCTACGTATAATATACACTTATATACATACATAGAATATCTACATCTCCACATTCATATGTAACTCTCTCTCTATATATATATATATGTATATATGTGTATGTATATAGATCTCTCTATGCACCCCATACATATAGGAGAGGAGTGGTGAAGTGGGGCCAGACTGGCGAAAGCAACGGCGAGCAACGATGAGAAGGGGGAGAGCAGCAAACCGAGGAGACACACTGAGTAGAGACGTGTATGTATGTATGTATGCAGGCTAGGATATGTATGGACCTCTCATACGTAGAGACATAGACCTTAAGCTAGTGAAAGCCGGAGGAGAGGACGGCGTATCTATCTACGAAGATGCCTAGATAAGATACATATAGATTTATATATATACATCTATACTTACCTCTATTGACATAGCTGCATGCATCAGTACAGGATCTTTTCCACTAGTATTGAATCTCTCTATCTTATTCTCTCTTTCTCTCTCTGTGTAGATATACGTGTAGATGGGTAGAGGAAGATAGATAGATATACGCAAGAAAGAGTCTAGAGAGAGCTTTTGAAGAGGAAGCGAGAGCAACACAGAAGAATGGATTCTTTCTTTTCTTTCTCTTTCTTCTTCATCTTTATAATTCTCCTATGAAGCCACTCATCTAGCTCTTTCATCTTCCTCATGTCTCTTCCACATCTACCCGATCTAATACCTATACAGGTGTCTAACGCCTAACTGACACATTATACTTGAAATAGGTAAGAGACTCCAGGTGGAATGGAGAGAATCTATATCTCGAAGAATGGAGAATAGAGATGTGCACCTCTCAATAGACACCTCGTTCCCTCTCTTTCTATTCCACAGACACAGAAAACGTAAGCAGCGGAACACCCAGAAGGAGACAACGATGAGGGAGAGGGATTAAGCAACAAGAAATAAAGAAGAAGATAGGAGAAAAGAGAGAGAAGGAAAGAGATGTATCTGCAGATTACCGGCGGCAAGATCAAAAGAATGCGTTCTCAGGTGCTCCTTTAGCTCTCGAACTTCGTCGCGAGCTTCACTGAGCTGTCTCGAAGTTTCTCCTGCCTCCGTGTGCATTTCCTCGATCACTTGAGTGAAGTGCTACAGACACAAAGAGAACAAGGACAAAAAGAAGGGAGAAGAAGATGACAGGAGAGACAGAGAGAGAAGGAGGAGAAGAAGAAGAAGAAGAAGGAGTGAAAAGAAAAGAAAAATACAAGAGCGAAGAAATCTGATGTGGGGCAGGTGTGCTCGTCTTCACTCGCCGTTTTCCCTCATTACAACAAGCATGAGTCGTCAAGGAACCTAACAAGTTGAGGTGTATGTACACCGCCTGATCTATCTGCCTATCCATTACATAGGTGGAAAGGCTGTATTCAGTGGATCTACGGCTACATATATAGATAGATACACCTATATACATGTAGATACATCCATGTAAATCCCGGGTGTATGCGTTTTTCTTTAGAGAGATGCAGTCCATGCATGTGATCGAAAGAGAAGAATTGCTTGAACAGAGGAACTTCATTAGATCGCGAAACCGGAGCAAAGTAAAAAGACTAAGAAGAGAATCGGCTCCTGCTGTGACAAATGTGAAGAAGAGCCATCGCACTTTCGGTCTCTTTCTTCTACTTAGGCAATGTAAACATAACTTCAATACATCTACAGCCATAGACACATGCAGCTATGCCAAGTGGATGACCTCTCCTTCTTGAGGGGAGAGAAACCCTTCATCTTCTCTCTTCTTCGAGACTGGAGATGATGAGCATGACCTCTCATACCAAGAAGAAAGAGAGAGAGAGAAAAAGAAAGAAAGAAAGATTTCTTCTCTAGCATGTCTTTCTTCTTCTTGTTCATGATGAACGAGAGAAAAGAAGCTCGACCACGGATTACCGCCAGTGGACAACCGCATCACCTTTGTGTTCAGGTGTACATACACCCCAGCGTCATGAGGAGACAGATCACAAGAGAGATCCTCCATACCCATGCCCCAATACATACCTCCATCCACAGAGAAGACAGCACTTGGAAACGCCAAATAAAGCTAAAGCAAGATGAAGACAGAAAGAAAGTTAGAGAGAGAAAGTTGAAGAGAGAATGAGAGAAAGTCATCTACCTCTTGACGGATGGCCATCTCCTTTTCGAGTTGTAAGACATATCTCTGTAGTTCCATTCTTTTCTGCTGTTCCTCTTTGTGCAGCTCGTGCTCCGGCCTCTGGTGGGCCTTCGCGAGATGTGCGTGCCTCTCCGCTCTATTACGCCAGCACGTCCGATCAAGAATCTCCAAAGCAGAAAAATTCGCTCCGTTGCCTACGCAAGTAAAGACAGGAGAAAGAGAGAAAGAAAGAAAGATAGAAAGAGAGAAAGAAAGAAAGATACAAAGATGCGAAAGAAAGGAAGAAAGAGACACAGAGGAAAACAAGTAGGATAAGAGTAGTAGATGAGAAGAGAACAAGAGGGAAGAAGAAGAAGAAGAAGAAAAGGGGGAGAGATATGATAGGTGTGAGCTATGGAGTTTCGTTCTGTTTCCGTTCTATCTATCTAAAAGAAGGGACGATGGAGAGGATCTACCAATGAAAAGAAGAAGAGAACGGGGATGAAGAAAAAGGACACCTTTACCGAAGAGAGGGAAAAGATAAGGCGAAACAAGGAAGAAATGCAATCGAACGTACACGTCATGAAGAAAAACATGCAGAAGACGTTTTGCGTTGGGTATCTATCTTCAATCTATCTTCACTCTATCTCTAATCTATCGAATAGCTAACTAGCTATCTATCTATCTATCTGTCGATCTACCTATCTGTCTGTCTTTAATCTATCCATCTATAGAACTCGGTACAAGGGAGAGGTGAAGAAGAGAGGAATGAAAGCAGGGCTAGAAAGGAAAGTTGAGCAGTACCAGACATTAGTATGGAGTCGACGATAAGACTTGCAGGACAGCAGAAGCCGAAAAAGAGAGAAAGATAGCACAGAAAACGAAGAGGTAGAAGAGACCGAGGACTCCGCCAATCTCCCCACAGAAGAGACAGGAAAAGAGAGAGGAAGAAATGAAGAGAGAAAGGGAGAGAGTTACCTCCAAGATCGACGTGAAGAAGCGTATGATTGAATTTCTCTAGACTTTGAACAAGCAAAGCGCATGCAGATGCCCCCATGCCGTTATGGCTCAAATCCACAGACACCAAAGTCCTACACACACCCAAAGAAGAAGAAGAAAATGAAGAAGAGAATGAGAAGAAGAGTGTCTGTCTTACAGAAATCTCGAGAGATAGTAGATTCCCTCCAGAGGAGCGAGTGTAGAACGTACTAAGAAGAAGATCAGAGAAAAGGAGAACAAAACAACGGAGGACAGAAAGAAGACAAGGAAGAAAGAAGAAAAAGAATGGCGACGAAGTCTGGTAGAAGAGGTGAGAGAGTTGGGGTGGGTCTCTCGAGTTGCGTCAGTTCTGCTCTTTGATCAGCAAGACGAAGAAGAAGAAAAGAGATCTTTCCGATGGTCTACGGATGTGAGGAACTGGTAGAAGAATCCAAGGAAGCAGTCGAGGGCGTTAACAAGAACTTCTCTAAGTCAAAAAAGATTCTTCTTCTCTCTCTTCACTGCTAAGGACAAGAGAGAAGAAGAGACTCGGACGCATGTCTCCTTTCTCTTTCTCCTGCTTTACGCCTTCATCGTCGTCACACTACCAAGGATACACAAGAAAAGAAACTCTCCTTCTTCTTCTCCGCCCTACCTCCTACATCTCCCCATACAGTATACGTACAAAGAAACACAAATACACAAAGACATCAGAGAACCTTTCTCTCTCTCTCTCTCTCTCTCTATATATATATATATATGTATATGCATATGTATCTATGTATAGCATACATCTATACCTATGCGTGTCTGTTTCTAGGCGGGTGTGCTTGGATAGCTGTTTGCATGCGGTGAGGGTTCTCTTTGTCGTCCCTCTCCGTTTATAAGACGATAGCACAGATAGAGTGAAGAAGAGAAGTACGTACAGAATCTAGAGATGCTTTAAAGACAGGAGAAAGTGAGAAGGAGGTTCTTACTCTTGTGCGAGGGAGCATAGATTAACACGCCTAGGACAAGAAGTGTACATGCTAGCTCGGGGTGACGAAGAGGAACAGGAGCAAGATTTGTCTATCCTCTCCATGGAAAAGAAGACATGAAAAAGAAAGAGATCAGATAGAGCGACGACTATAAGAGGAGGAAGAAAGAAAGGCACAGGAGAGAAGAAGAAGAAGAAAGCAAGAAGAATCATAAGGTGAGAAGAAAGAATAAGAAGAAGAAAGAAAGAGAGAAAGAAAGAAACAAGACTTACGTATTTCTTGCAAGAAGATCAGCGACGCAAGCAGCGCCTTCATTCCCTAGACGGCAATGTGAAAGGGAGAGCGTCTCAAGCCGACAATGGCCTCCTACCCAGTCACAAAACTTTTGAAAGGTGTATAAACACCTCGAAGAAGATGAAGCTTTACCTCCTCCTGCTGGGCCTTCTGTAGCTGAGTTCCCTGACGGAAAGGAGAAAAACGATAGAAAGACAAGCTAAGATAAGAAGGGATCTAAAGAAATCGACCGTAGGCCAACAGAGAGACAGGAGATACAAGAAAAGTACAGCGGAGAGGGACACTTTTACCATCGATGAACGTAACGTAGATAGATGGATAGACAGGTAGATAGATAGATTAAAGATAAAAAGATAAAGATAGATAGATAGACAGATCGATAGATAGATTAAAGATGAAAAGATAAAGAAAGATAGATAGGCAGATCGATAGATAGATAGATTTAGGATAGATGAATAGATAGACTAGAGATAAATAGATATTCTAGAGATAGATAGATAGATTAGAGATAGATAGATTAAAGATAGATGGTAGGCCTTTATACTTGTGTATGGAAGCGGTCTATGAATTTCGTCTACTGCAAATTCTTTCACTAAGAAACTCGCGGTATACTTCACAAGTCTCATACGTATCCATGCATCCCCCGTACATACACTATAGAGTTGTATAAACATCCATACATGCATGCACATATAGAGTCACACATACCCACATACCTCATACACCATATAGTCATACATACATGCATACATACATACATAAGTACATATTCATACATACTCATAGATATTCATACAGTGGAGATCCATCCATGTAGAGATGTGTAGGAGAGACCCCTTGGTAGATCTCATTCAAAGGAGGGAGAAGAGCTCACCTTAAAGAAATGCAAATGACGGAAGGAATCCTTGCATCGATCGATCTATCTACCCAAGCACCTATCAGTCGACCTCTCTATCTCCGTAGTCAGACCTAAAAAGTCCCTCTTGTCTCCCTGAAGAGAGAAAGGGAATGTTAAAAAGCTTTTCTTCTCTCTCTCTTCAACTCCCTCGAAACGGCATGCTGTATGTGTGGTGCATGCAGACCAGACGGATGCATAAAGAAAGAAGAAAAGAAAAAGAAGAGGAACAGATATAGCAGGAGAGATAATATCGACTCCTATCTATTTCAACTCGTTCGACAAGAAGACGAAGAAAAGAAGAAAGATGAAAATAAAAAGAAAAATAAAACCATTCCTCCTTCGAAAGGAAAGAATCGTCATTCATTCATTCCTCATCTAACCTTTGTTTGCATAAAAAAAAAAGTGGAGTGTACATACACCTGGAGGAAGGATAATAGATCAAGGAAGATGAGTCTGTCTACTGATTTGGTACCTCTTCTTCTTTTTCCTCGTTGCTTCTCTTTTCTTCCTCTTCTCTTCTCGAGTAAACCTGCTTTGTAAGAGATGTCTGCGACACCCTATTCCTTATCAACATGATTCAGAAGAAGAAAAGAAGTGCCAAATCTCCTTCTCGAAAAGAAGAAAAAAGGAAGATGAAGAATGGAAGAAAGAAGAATGAAGAAGAGGAAAGAGAAGAGGGTTTCCCTGATATAAAAGAAGTCGACAAGCAAGAAAAGAGGGTTTGATAGGCGGACAAAGAGGAGGAGGAAGAAGAAGAAGAAGTATTTTCATGTGATGAAGAAAGATAAGGCTTGATCCATCGTCGCCATGACAAGCCGAAGAAAGACAAAGAGAAAAGAAGAAAAGATCGAGTGAAGAAAAGAAAGGAAAAAGAATATGAAACGGATTGACTGTATGGATAAGAGAGAATGAAGATCTTTCTCAACCTTCTCGGTCTTCTTCCTCCTTCTGTCTTCTTGAAAGATCTTGGGTATAAGCAGGTGTAGCGAGGGAGGTCTCTTGACTCTTCTTTCTTAAAGAAAGAAAAGACCCATGAAGAAAGAAAGGAAAGATAGAGACAAAAGTGACAAGAAAGATCAAAAGAAAGTTGAGAAGAACGATAGAAAGAAAGCTTGTTGAAAAAAGCTTACTAAGACGAAGAAGAGAGCCCATCGATGTGAAGTGGAGAAGCCACTTGAAAGAAACACACGGAAACTCTTTTCCCCCTTCATACGAACATGTCCCTCTGCTGTTGACAAGAGCTCCTTTTCTTTTTCTTCTTTTTTTCTCTCTTTCTTTAATCTTTTATTTTGTCTTCTTTCTATCTTAGCTGGGTCGTTCTCTCTCGGTGTAACGGAGATCTTCTTCAGAGATTCTCTTTCACCTAGACAAGACACATGGGTGTTGCTGTCTCATTAGGCTTTTCTTGAGAAGAACCTGTAGATTTCTTTCTTCTTCTTGTTGTTGTTTTATCACATTTCTTGCTAGGAAAGATCAAGACAAGCGAGCGATCAATCGCATGCATAAGAGATTTCTTCAAGACAGAGCTAGATGAGAAGAGGGTTGTTTGCCCCCCGGGGAATGTATGACGGAGATGACGAGAAGAAGAGGTCGTAATACACATCCATAGACCGGGAAATCCCTCGACAAGATAGATCGATGTAGATATCTCTGTCTGCTTCTTCTTCCTCTTCTTTTGCTTTTCTTTTCTTCTTGTTCTCTACTTTTCTAGCTCGACAACCCCCCTTTGGCGCCTTTTTCAAGAAGCGGGAAGGTGGGAGAGAAAGGGGAAAATGACCCTGAGAGAAGATGACGTGAAGACGACACTGACGATGAGAAGAGAAGCGAAATCTTTTCGATAAGTAGGCGCACAGCTTTGCTTCTTCTTCGTCGTCTTCTCTGTCCCACGGTGTGAAGAAGAGAGCGGAGGGGTTCTAGAGAAGAAGAGAAAGTCCGACGAGAGAAAGAAAGAAAGAAACAGACAGTTCCAAGGCTGTTCGTTAAGAAGCGGATGATACTGAGAATCTTCTTTCTTTCTGTAGAAGAGAAGGGAGAGGAATGGGACGACAGGGGGAAGAAGAAGGACAGTGCGGGAGAAAAGGGAGAAACAAGAGAGGAGGTGGGACAGGGGGGAAATGGAGAATACAGGGAGATCGCGAGAAGAGATGAACGGAAATTACAATTCTTCCGTTGTGAAAGACAAATAAAGATGAAAAGAAAGACAAGAAAGAAGAGGAAGAAGAGAAACCTGTTTGCTTGTCGATGGAAAAGAAGAAAGATCAGAACGTTGTGACTTGTGACGCGGGAGAAGAGGGGGGGTGTGACGATGCGCTAGGAAGAGAGCGAGGGAGGGAGGGAGGAACACCGACAGCCCGGAGATTCCAGACACCCCGCGAAAGAAGAAAAAGAAGGACTACCGCAGCATAAAAGACGAAAAGCTTTATAAAGCAGACAGCAAAAGGATGGCTGGATCATAAGGAAGAATGATAAGCAGGGTCAACGTTAAAAAGATTCATGAAGTTTCTCTCCCTTTCTCTTTATCGCACTCCGCAACGACCTCCTCGTCTTCCCGCTCTCCCTACGGCTCTTCTTCGGCTCCCCTCTCTCCCCGTGCACAGACATCATCTCTTTCTCTTTCCCATGTCTTTCTTTCTTTCTTTTGCTTTCCCACTCGGGAGAAAAGCAAAGGAAGTTAGTTAGCAAAGAATCCGCGAAAGTCTGTCTTAAATAGCTCGTGTCTTCTTGGCGTGCTGGCGAACGGAGAAAGCGAAAATGAAGAGGCTGACAGGAATTTGATCCATCCCGTGAGAACCTACGGGGATGCCGACGCCCGAGAAGCTCTCCGGAGAGAAAGAGAAAGAAAGGCTAATGGAATTCTTTGAGAGAAAGTCTCTCCAAGCTATAAAGAAGGAGCTTTCTTCTTGTTTTGAGACTACTAGTCTTCTTCTTAGGTTCAAGACACCGTGAAAACCTCAAGACAAGAAAAGATCAAGAAGACAAGCTAAGCCGAACAAATATGAAACAAGATGATGAATGGATGGATCAAGTCTGTCTTGATCGAGGAAGATAAGAAGAAGAGCTATGTATCATAAAATGATCTTCTTCCTGTTAAAGGACTTACATGAACGTGAGGACATACATTTCTCTCTGAAGAGTTAAGGAGAAAAAGAAGAAAGACAGGCAAGGAGTCAGGCTGAATGTCATGAAAAGAAAAGTGATAAAGGAACAATAGAGAGCCTCTCATTCATCATGATCAGCGCCTCTCTCTTCAACACACTGGGTAGACAGACTCCGACCACCGATCTTTCCTCTTGTTTAAAGACTCTTGAGAGAAAAAAACAGAAACTTATCTGAAAAGATGAAATTATGATGAACGAAAGATAAAGAAAGAAAGAAAGATGCTATCTGTTGAGAGACAGCATACACAGGTTCCCTCTTGTCGACCACACTACCGCCATGTCTTCTTAGATCATTCGAGCATATCTCATCTCTTCTTCTCTTTTTCTCTTCTATCCGCTTTCTTTTCTTCTTTTTCTTTCCTTTGCTTCTCAACATTTTATGATGGTAAAGACAACACTGAAAGGAAAGAAGGAGATCAACAGAGAAGGACGGGCGGTCTTCTGGATTTGAAGAATCGTGTCTTGTGAACGGGGCAGGCGAAGAACCTCGGGAAGAGTTCTTTCGTTTGTTCCTTTTTGTGGAGAAGAAAGAAAATGAAAACGTGTTTCTTCATTCAGAAACAGACGGAGCTTCTGTTCTTTTTTCTTCTTGATGTAAGAGTGAGGTAAAAGACAAGTGCAGGGCAGGACCAGGGGCCCCGAGAGAGTCGTGTAGTAGACCAGATGAAGAAAGATAGCATAGGAAAATAGGACTTCCTCTATACCGGTAAGGAGAATAGAAATGAATGAGGGGGATATATCTCTTTCGTAACTGCCGAGAAAAATGGAAAGAAGGAAGTAGAGCTGTGTTTCAAGGTCGTGAAAGAGTTTGGGTCTAGATCGTATTATAAAGAAGAAGATAGGAGAGGACCTCCGGGAAATGGCTTGTAACGAATGTTTAGATAGCGATTAGCCTTTCTTTTTACACTCTTAGTTCGTCGATCTTTCTAAAGAAGTGAAAGAAAGGAAGGTAACAGTGTATCGCTCGGTATCGAGTTTAAGAAATGACCCCCGTCCGCAGAAGAGATGATGCGAGCCCTCTGTTACGAATAATGAAGTGAAGAGGACAATCTCTTTAACGAAAACAGAAAGAATGAAAAATGAAGGAGGGGGAATGAATGGATGAAAAGTGCGAAATTTTTCCGAGGTTGGAGAAGGTATTTATCTGATGAGTGAAAACGAACCTCTCCAGACAGAAAGTCACACAGAGAAGAGATTTCAAGACTTCTTTTTCTTCTCTCGTAATTTTTATCTTCTACTTTTCTCGAGTTCAAAATACGGGAGACTTTTCTCCAGTCTCGCTAGCGACTGTTCTGTCTTCATATCCCTCTGTTTCTCTTGTAGACAGGAGTCCGTGAAAACGTAGTCTTTCTTAGAGGCTCACTCTAGTCTGCTGCTAGCTCAGAAGGAGATGACCGCCAACAGAGGAAAAGACTCTCTACACATCCATGGCAGAAGAGAAATGAAATAATCTAGAGAACTCCCTTGCTTACCCTGGGGCGACAAAGCATCTTTAGAGATCTAGACATCACAGTGCTCTTGCTAGTACCATCACCTTGGAAAGTAGAAAGAATTCCTGCTGAATTTCTCAAGTTTCTCATCGTGTAGTGATTCCATTCAGAAGAACCTCTTCAAGAGAAAGATCTCTGTTGAACTGAAAGAAACACATGTTCGTCTCGCTTTCTTATTCTAACTCTTCTCCTTCTGGGGCGAAATAGGAGTGGGTCTTGCACTACAGGTAGTGCTACAGTGTGTGCTTGTCGTCTGTCAAAAGAAAATGATCGACAGTGGGGACGCAGCTCACTTCTCTCTAGTGGAAGCAAACCTTTGGTCTTTCCGTAGAAGCACTTTGATCTTATCATTGTCACTACCAAGCCATCTGCAAGCAAGTGAACTAAAGCAATGGGATTTCTTTCTCTTGTCGATGTGCCTCCTGATTTCCCTGCTATGTCTTTCTCTGAGCTCTAATGGAAGAATGAGAAGTTGCTGGACGGCTTGCTGAAGAAGGTAAAGATGAGACATTATGCACGATAGAACGTTCTCCAAGAAAAGGCTGAATGATTCAAGTCCTTCCTGTCTTCATACTACTGGGAGATTAGGAGCAGTTCGGCACACGCCATCGTTTGTCGACGGTCCGCTTTTCTTTTCTCCCGGTGCTTTCTTCGATTCTATCTCTTTCGAGATTTCTTTCCATGTGTCAAAGAAACCACGTCACGACAGCAAATCAGAGAGGAAAATCTCAGTCTTTTTTATGCTAGTGTTTCGAGATGATTGACGGGACTCTTGGGGGGTGCCGGGGATGCTAGGCTTCATGAAACCTTTAGGTTGAGACATTTTCCGGCACAAGAGTCAGCTCTACAGAAAAGAACGGAAAAAGCTTCTCTTTTGCTTATCTTCTTGCACTCTGATCTCTCCTTTTCACCTTCACTGACATCTCCCATCGTTTCTTAGGATTTTGCCTTGGTGCTTTGGTCTCTGTCTAACTCCTTTATACTAGGAGGAGGTTTTTCTCGTTCATATCTTTTTCATTCTTAAGAAGGTTTCTCTTCTTTTCATTCCTCAGGGCTTCTCAACTTTGACTTCTTCACACAATGACAGGAAATCCATACCGTCGGGGATGTGGCTGCTCTTAGCTGAGCTGAGGTGCATGCACTGAGAGAGAGACTTATCTGATTGAACTGGCTAGCGTCTACTTTCGTTTCTTCTTTTCTTAGATCAGCCACTGATCCACATTCCTACGTCTTCGCTCTAGAAAGAGGAGCTCAGCCTTTCTGTCTTTATAAGAAAAGATCGAGTGTTTCTTCTTTCTTATCTCCATTCAGAAGATTTCGCTCAATTTGAAATAATCCTAGAAGAAAATATTCGAACCCTCAAAACTCTATTAAAGTTTACGGATTTTCCTTCATTACACTCAGATCTCGAACTTCTTTTAGCAATGACACCTCGAAGCGATCGTTCAATTGGTCTGATAATAAGGAAGGTATACATCGACTTTAGTTATGCTAAGAGGAATCGAAGAGATTTCTCTATGAGCGAATCTCTCTCACATTCTCTACTTTTTCTTGTAGTAATTGTCGATTGCATCGTTTGAGTTGTCCTCTCCTTATGATTAACACTGCATACATAAACCTCTCCGGTCTTGATCAAAGAAGAATGACGGCTGGATCTTCTACTTATTCCGCGGGAAGATATCTCTCATCTCGTTCCAGGAGAAACACCGCACCACACTGTCGAGGGATCGCAAGAGAATGACCTCTCACACTCAG
>NW_027153596.1:14422-15538 GCF_002600585.1 Cystoisospora suis
ATCTTCCTTGTCAGTGGTGAGAACGGAGAAGCTACCGCATGCATTCTTTTCAGCAAAGGGTTTGGAAGGGAAAAGGAGGAATCGTGGAAGCAGCGAGGAAGTAGATCAACGGCGATAAAGGTTCTCTTTTTTGACATCTTCCGCTTCCACTGTGAAGAGAAGGGAAGTTATCTAGGTGAAGGTTTCACTAGATGAAAAGACAGATGAAAAAGAAGATCATACGAAAGAAAAGTGGGTTTGATCAAAACATCGTCAACAGCCTTCTCTTCTTTTTCTTAGATCTCAGTTTGATCTAAAGTAGAGATGGGAAATAAACGACAGGGGATATGTACAAAGTAGAGAAGGAGCTGCTCTTATTCTTCTCGCTTAGATTTCTTTAGTCGTATCATCGATCGTTGAAGGAAGGGACGGCGGTGCGCTAGAGATAGTGAGATAACTATGATAGGAAGATGTCTCAGCCATTTCTATGCTGACTAGGAAAGTGTACTGTCTGTGCCTCTGTCTTGGATCTTCTTGCGAGCGAATAGAAAAGAAAAGAGGGGCGTCAGTGAAGATGCTTCTTCTCTCATAGACATACGCACACGTGATAAGAAAGACAAGATGGTGGGGGTTCCTTTCAAAGACTTCCACCCTAGGTCACTTCTTGGTGACCCACATGCGCATGCAAATCAACAGTTTGGGTTTCTTGTGAAAGACATGCAATGAACCCTTCTTTCTTTCGGAGAAAGACCTCCAGTCGCTTTCTCCTTTTCTCTTTCAGATCTCTTGTGCTCTCCTTCTCCCAGGACTTCTTTTGAAAGGAGCCTCTTCTCAAGTTCTTTGAAAGGCGCTAGCAGAGAAGAAGTCTGCGAAGTGTCATACTAGTAGAAGCCGCATGCAATTTTCTCCCTAGGCCTTTATCGACCGCTCTTTCCCTCTGGGCTTCATGATGGATAGCTACGGTTTAGGGTGTATCGACACTCGACATCCTATCTTCTTGTTCCTCTCTCTTCTTTCATCCAGTCTTCTTCAAGCGGCTATACTTCTCTTTTTCCTCTTCTCTCTACATCTTTCCCTAGGTCTCTTTCTCTCACCTTTCTTCTCTTTCTCAATCCTTCTCTTCTCTTTCCTCTCTCT
>NW_027153596.1:15635-29826 GCF_002600585.1 Cystoisospora suis
CACTCTTTCTCTACGCTCTCTCTTCCTTCTCCTCTAAGCCATATCATCTCTTCATCTCTCTTCAGCATTCTCTGTTCTCTCTAAGTTTTCTCTTTATCCACAAAGACTTCCTTTCTTATCTTCTTCTTCAATCATTCCATCGAAGATGCTCTCTCCTCTCCGTTCTAAAGGCCGAGGCCTTCCTCTGCTTCCTCGAGCTTCTCCTCTTGTCTCGAGAGAAGAAGACCACTCGAGAAGAAGAAGAAGAGGTAGTAGTAGTAGTCGCTTTTCTTCTTTTGCTTCCCTATCAAGAAATCCCTTCTGTTCTCCGGGATTAAGAGAAGAATGCCGAGAATCGAACTTTCTGTCTTTTCCTAATGAAAGAGAAGGGAGAAAAAACAAAGATGTTGATCGCCAAGCGTCTCTCTCTTTCCCCTCGTCTTTCTCTCTCTTGGTCAATCCTTCTTCTTCTTCTTTTAGCCCATCCTCTTTCCCCTCATCTTCTGTTTCATCTCTTGAATCTCTCCTGTCTTCTTCTTCATTGCTGTTGCCTAAGCATACTGCTTCTCTTTGTACAGCTCATCTTTCTTCTTCGTCTCGTAGTAGGCTTATTCCTTCTCAGAATAGAAAAGTCTCTCAGCGTCACCTCGGTAGTTCCACATCAAACCTATCACTCTCTCTTTGTCAAACCTCTTCTTCCAGAGAAGACATCTCTTCTGCTTCTCTTCTTTCTGAATCTTCTCCTTTCTTTTTATCTCAGTCAGGCCTTCCCTCTCAAAGCTCGTCTACCCTTTCAAATCCTTTTCCTTGGCTACACCCCAAGCGAGCTAGAAGAAGAATTATCTCAAAACGCCTAACTCCCTCTTCTTCTCTCTCAGCTCAACTTGCCTCTACTCTTTCCTCATCATCTTCCTACATGTCTCCCTCTTTGCCTTCTTCTTCTTCTTCTTTTTCTTCTTTCCCTATTGCTGCTCCTCCTCCTTCTCTTCTCTCTTTCTCTTCTTCTTCTTCTTCTCTTCGTCATCTTTCTACAGCTGGATGTTCCTCTATGTTCTTTCAGCGTCAGGCCCATCCACAAGAAGGAGAGAAAGGACAGACTGGAGGGCATCATCGAAGTCTCCGCCGTGAAGATTCCTTTTTCTCTCGCTCTCCTAAGACGCGGGATAGACGGGAAAAGAAGAGAGGGGTGTGCTTAAAGGCCCTAGGAGAGAGAGAGCAGCTCGAGTTAGCTTTAGATGAACAGAACTCTCTTCAAGAGATCAAAGAAATGTGGCTGTCTACGGACTCACCCGATGATCTTGAAGCCGAAGTTCACATGAGAAAGACAGAGACCAACAAGAGAGAAGAAGAAGAAAGAAGAAAGCATCTGATAGACAGGGAGAAAGGAGAAGATGAAGAAAGGAAAGAAACAGAACAAAAGAATCCTGTGAGGTGTAGGGATGGTGTATATACAGGGGGGCAGAGGTCTTGCGAGAGAGATGTGAAGGGAGAACATGAGAGTAGAAGAGAAGGAGAGAAAGAAGAAGAAAAGTTTGATGGAGAAGCTCTGTACTCTCATGACGAAGGAAGAAGCAACAACTCTCAAGGTCTGTCAAGATCAAAACAAGATGAAAAGTCGCCGATGGGCATCTCGAAAGAACATTCGGCTTCTGTGAAAGATTCCTCGGCAGAGAGCCATCATCAATCAGGTGTACATACACCTGAGATGGTTCATAGAGTAGCACATCCACCAAACCGTTCACCTCCTAGACGTCCTTCTTCTTCTTCTCTTCCTCCCCCTCCACGTCTACAAGTTTATGAAAGAATACGTCACCTTGTCGAAGAAGCCCCTGCACGTGTTTCTTCTTTTTTTTCTTCTTCTTCTTCCAATAGGAATGAAGAGATCCTTATCAATCCCTATCATCATCCCGAGGAATGTCTCGCAGGAGAGGCAGGGGCGTGGAGGTGTGAATGGATCGAAGCGAATGATCTTGTCTGTCAGTTTGCCAACCGTTTCACAGCGAAAGAAATCCTAGGTCTCCTCGGCTTATATACGAAGATGAAAGATTTGTCCAAGATTCTTCGACAGAGAGAGAAGAACAAAGCCACCTTATCAACGCCTCTTTCATCTCCTCCTCCTCCCTCTTCTTCTTCTTCTTTTCATTCCTTCTCAACACACAAGACATCCTCGCTCGCAGGAGGAGAAGAGAGACCTTGTGAAGAAAGTCCAAGAGACAGAGAAAGGCGAAAGTCCAAGAGAGAGAGTTCTCAAGCGAGTCAGGGAGAAGATGGGCTGGAGAAGGAAGCATCTTTCTTCGCTGTTTTGTCGAGTTGCATAGAGCCTAATAAGAGAGCTTTATATGCTTTGACACAAGCTTTTCTTCTTCACCGACAAGGCGAGAGTTCGCCTCCTATTTCTTCTTTGGATTCTCGAAATGGTATAAAGAATACACTTCTCGAGCAGTGTACATCGACCCAACTGATCATGCTGTTGAGACACCTCGTTGTCTTGGAGTTTCATACTCAACTTCTTCTTCTTCATATCTTTCATTCTCTTCCTAGACGTCTTCTCCTCCTCGCTCAGGAACATCATGATCTTCTCCATTCATCTTCTTCTTCTTCTCGGCCTGGGGGTGCTTCCTTTCCATCTCGGCCTGGGGGTGCTTCCTTTCCATCTTCACGAGTATCTTCTTTTCTTCATGAAAAGGATAGTCTCACCGAAGGTGGTCGGGAAGAAGGATTGAGAGAAGAAGAACAAGAAGACGCTCGACAGGCTCGTGCCTTAGCTCCCTATGTGGTCTGGCAAGCAAGTTCGACGAGAAAAGAAGAAGAAGAAGAGGGGGGTCAACAGACGTCATCTACTTCTTCGTTCTTCTTCTTTTCTTCTTCTTCTTTGGAGAAAAGCAAGGAACTAAAGACAGCTCAAGCACAGAGAGAAAATTCTTTTCAAGGCCATACTGCAGAACTCAAGAAGCAGAGAGAAACAGACCCTATCTCCTCTTCTTCTTCCTCTTCTTTATCAGAGAAAGGAATGAATGAAAGAAAGGCAATTCTGTTGCGGAGATACCGTAAAGAAGCTTTGCACATGACTGCCCTAACGTTTCTAGCGGGGAGTGTGGGAGAGCTAGCTAGATCCTGTCCGTCGTTAGGCTATGATACCAACCCAAATACAAAGACCCTCATCTTTCTTGTCGAGGAGCTCTCCACACTTTACATGCACGAAGCCTCTCCTGTACAGCTCACTGTCCTTGTAAGGGGAGGCGGCAAAGGCGTCTCGCTCGACGACCTCTAATCTATCTTCCATCTACCTACCTATCTTTATCTATGTGTCTATCTCTTGTCTACCTTTCATCTACCTATCCCCTACCTCTTCATTTCTCTTTATTCTATCCACCTATCTATCGATCTTTTGTCTATCTATCTATCTATCTTCATCCATATATCTATTCTTTATCTATCTGTATATCTTTGTGTAAGCATTTCTCTATGTATGTCGTGTGCTGCCTGTTGACTAGCATCTCTTCCTCTTTTTTCCGAGTGTATATGCAGCTCTCTGGTGCCGCCTCTTTCTCCCTCTCATACATCCCTCTCTCTCTTTCTCTCTGTCTCTCTGTCTGTCTATGTCTATTGTTTCGTGTAAGGGCTTGAGGCAGTTCATTCTTTTCTATCGCACTTTTAATGGAGATCTCGTGGGAAAGAGTTGCTCTTGACCTACCTGATCCATACATGCACGACTTCTTCTTTCTTCTTCTTCTGCTTCTTTTCATCTCCTATCTTTGCCTGTACACGCTGTCTTTCTTTCTTTCTTTCTTTCTTTCTTTGTGTGTCTGTAGGCGACATCTCTTTGCAGTTTTCGCACTCCTTCAGTTCAATTTTTGCTTTCTTTGTCTCGTCGGACGTCTGATCTTTTGAATTCCTTTTCGTTCTGTCAGCTCACGCTTGTCTCCAACGCTCTGTCTCGTCTCCACTGTGCGCATGCAAATCTCATCCGAAAGGTCGAGCAGCATCGAGCCACGGCTCTGAAGCAAACTATACAGCCATCTGGCCTTCCTTTCTCTCTTGAGGAACACATCCACACTCATAAAGACAAAGAAGAAGAAGAAAGAGAAGAAGAAGAAAGGTCTTCTGAAAGGAGAAAAAGGAGAGAAGAAAGAGCAGAGAAGTTCAGTGAAGGAAAGCTACCGCCGGTACGTCTTCGAATGAAACAAGAAGGTCTCATGTGCAAAGATGATCTACATACTTCTTCTTTTTCTTCTGTCTCTCAGAGTTCATCGACGGCTGTCCCTTCAACACAGCCCACGTTAGAGATGTCTGTATCTCTTGGATTGAAGAGCAGCAAGCAGAATCTCCGTACAACGATGAAAAGAGGTTTATGTCAAGAGAAAGAAGAAGAGATGAAAGAGGAGATGATAATGAAGAAGAAGGACAAGAAGACTACGACTTTACCGCAGTGGGTCTTAGACATCGATCCAACTGCTTTGCGTTCTTTGTGGTATCGTATAGCTAGCCGAGCGTCGACAGCGCTGCCTCAGACAGCCTGGAGACAGCAAGAGATTCTCGATTCTTCAGGAACATGGATCGATGTGCAAGAGACGCTCCTAAATCTTGAGGGGACTCATGAAGAAGGAGAACAAGAAGCAAAGAAGGCTACAGAGACATCCCTCTCTTCTTCTTCTTCTCATCTAAGCTCTACAAGTCGTGCCTCCCTATCTTCTCTAGATCACTCCCCTATCGATTCTTCCTTGCAAGGAACTCGAGATGGTGTGAGAGAAGAAAGAGAAGAATCCTACGACGTAGCAGAAGTAGACAAGAGGAGCATGAAAGATGGAGAAGGAAAGACCCCTGAAGACGCTTCTTCATCTTCTCTTCTTCTCGCTTCTCCAGGCAGAGAGAGAGATGATAGCATGCATGCGTCTCATGCAACGTCGATACTCGACAATCGACAGGTGTCATGCAATGCTTTAATAAAGACACATCCATCAAAGACACCTTACAGGAATACAGTGATCTTTCGTAGAGGCCGTTTCTTACCATTGAACTGCCTCGACTTGATCAAGAGCGCCGAAATAAGTTATGACCTTTCTACTGCAAGAGGGACATTACCAACTCCACAAGATCAACAAGAAGAGTCAGGAGAAGCCAGACTCATAAGAGGCCTCCCTTCTTCTTCTTCTTTTGCTTCTTCTACTCATGTAGGTTACGAAGCTTATTATGATCCATGTGCAAGAGGAGGTGCCTGGAAACGTCTTCGCTTTCCTTCTTCTTCGTCTTCATCTTCTTCTTCTTCCTCCTCCTCTTCTCCTTCTTCTCCTGCTTATTCTTCGTCTTTATCTGCTGGGACTTTCTCTGATAGTCGAACGGCTTCGTTTCTATCAGATACTCAAGGGGGCGTCAGATATGCGAGAAGAGAGAAAGAAGAAGAACAAGGGGAGAGCAACGAAAGAAGAAGAGAAGAAGAAGAAAAGGAAGGGTTAGAGAGGCCTTTCGATCCTTTGAAGAATGAAGAGCTTCGCCATTTGATAAATCTTCTCAATTCTTTTGCGCGCGTTGTCGGGGCTCAGCTAGTGCCTCTAGATGATCGAGATATCTCCAGCGACGTAGCAGACATTCTTCCTCCCTGGAAAGTCAAAAAAGGAGAAGATGCAGGAGCTAGGGAGAAAAGTAAAAGCCCTCTCTCATCTTCTTCTCCTTCTCATCATTTGCATCATAGAGCAACCATCGTGCCTATTCTTTCTTCCTCATATGATAGCTCGGCGCTCTGCTCTTCTTCTTCGAAGTGCTTATCCCCGGAGTCTTCTATTGACGAAGGAGAGAGAGAAGAAGGGAGAGAACAAGAGAAAGAAGAAGAAGAAGGAAGAAGAAGAAGAGATGGGATTGGAGAGCACTTCACAATGAAGAAGAAGAATAGTAGTATCACACGACCTCCATCGAGGGGTAGGCACCTTCTTCTCCCTCTCTATCTTAGTGAGACACTTGAAAAGACTCTTCAGAATTCCTCCTCTTCTTCGTCTTCTTCATTCTCGAAGAAGAAAGAACTCAAAACACCTCCTCGTATGGTCTCTAAAGACAGAGAGAGCAAAAGAGAAAGAGAAGAAGATGAAGAAGAGGTAGAAGACTCTTCCTCATCTTCATTTTCGTCTTATGAAGGGAAGAGTTTAGTGGTAGCTACGACGCATCAATTTGAGAATGACGTCGTCGACTGGTCAAACGTGAGAAGAGTTTGTGCAGCCATGATCAACGTAGGAGTCGATTCTGGCTCAGGCTTAGT
Source organism: Cystoisospora suis (assembly GCF_002600585.1). Taxonomy (NCBI): domain Eukaryota; phylum Apicomplexa; class Conoidasida; order Eucoccidiorida; family Sarcocystidae; genus Cystoisospora; species Cystoisospora suis. The sequence goes on from NW_027153596.1 coordinate 21,862, forward strand.
GGAGAATCCGATCTTTCTTCTCTTCTCTCGCGCCATTCAGGAGCTTCTCTCCAGACAAGATCACATAGGCCCGCAGGGTCTCACGAACTTCATGAATGCATACAGCAAAGTCAAACTCAAAGGGTAGGAAAAGAAGAGCAAGAAAGAGAAGAAGAAGAAGAAGAGAGGGATGATGTAGAGAGATATGTTGCCAGTGATGGAGTAGATGGAGTGAGAAGAAGAGTGAGAGAGCGTGTAATATGAAAAATGAAGAAGATAGAAGGATTGAGTTAAGTTGTGTACGAGAATAAATAGAGAGACACACATAGAGATGCATGCAATGATAGACATTGATAGATTAAAAAGCGAAGATATGTAGAGAGAAGATACATAGACGGATTCCAACATAGATAGAAGTCGATCGGAAATACACAGACTGAAGATGTACCAGATTGGAAATAGACTAAAGGTAGATACATAGAAAGATTTAAAATAGACAGATAGATAGATAGATTAAAGGTACATAGACTAAAGATAGATGGAAGAGGTATGAGAAGACAGGTGGAAGGCTTGATGACTTAAGAGGACAGAAGTAAAAAGAGATGAAGAGACAGTGTAAAGATATCTGTGTATGTATGTATGCCTATGTATGTATGTATTTATGCATGTATGTGTATGTATGTATTTATGTATGTATGTGTATGTATGTATGCATGTATGTATGTATGTATGCATGTATGTCTCTGTATGTATGTATATATGGATGTATGTATGTCTATGTATGTATGTATCTATGTATGTATATATGTATGTATGAATGCATGTATGTATCTATGTATGTCTATTTATGTGTCATCATCCTTTACATACCGATCGCATGCAGTTGATCAATTCTGTTTTGGTAGCTTCCCTATCTCTGAGGTGTTCAAGTGTTCTCCTGTCTTTCTCGTATCTTTTTCTTCCCTCTCCTCTATTTAGTAGCTTTCTTTGCTTTCATCGTCTTGCTTTCTTCTTCTCCTTTTTACTCGTGTCTTGCACTAGACACGGCCGCTTTTTCTTTCAGCTGAAGCCTCGTATTCTTAAGCTCCTCCCCGAGTTTGAAGTCCACCACATTAGCATGGCTCTAAATGCTTTCTCCTGTAAGCCCAGGCAAGGGCCACTCTTCTCCTTCTCTTCATTGTTTCATCTATACACTTATCTAGATAGATACAGATAGTTGTACATAGATCATCACATATATATATGTACATATATATATATATCTATGTGCATGCAGAGAAGAGAACGACATTTTTCCCTCTCTTTCTCTCTCTCTAAGTATGTGGATGCCTTGGTCGTAGGGAGTGGATCTCTCCAGGCTCCTTTGTCTATCTCTATACAGAGGAAAGACACACGACCATTTGCATCTATAGGTAAGCAGAGGAGGTATACATAAGAATCCGTTTGCATGCGTGATATAGAGAGAAGGCGTTCTTTTCTTGGACCTCTTTATGACTCTATCTAGCTGTCTCATGTGTACCTGATAGGCGATTATGTCGAGGCTATCCAAGTGTTAACTAAGGGACTTTCATAGGCACACCTTCTTCTCCTCCTCTCTTGGACCTCTCTCTACGAGATAGTTCTTCTTCATTCTCTCATGTAGACATCCCCCGCAGCATACTCCTTTCTCTCCACATAAAACAGACGCTTGGAGATCTCCAGAATTATATACATATATACATGCAGAGAGAGACAGACATATATACAGGGACATATGTATATCTATCTATCTATATGTGTAGGTATATGTATAGATGTTGGATGAGTGTGCATGCATAAGACTGAAGAAGAAGAAGAAGGAAGAAGAAGAAGAAGGAAGAAGAGATGTGCGAGTCTTTCCAGAGAGACTTTTTGATAGATTTCGTATCGTCATCATCCTGAGGATTGATCTCTTTCTTTCTTTCTTTTTCCTCTTTCTTTGTGGGGTGTAAGATTTTCGGTATGATGACGAGCAGCTTTCTCGAAGCCTTATGAGGGAATTCATGCACAGACGACACCAAGGAGCTACAAGTAAGAGCATGCATGCATGCAAAGAAAGACTTGCATTACTACTATATATCAAAGAGAAAGAGAGATAGAGAGATAGATGACTAATTCTCTAGATAACTAGGTAGATCTCTCCATATTCTACTGCATGCCATATACATACACACACATATTCTTCATCTCTCTTTCTTCCTTTCTTTCTTTCTTTCTTCTTCCCTCTCTTTCTCTCTCTGTATATATACGATTTGCACCAACGTCCTTTCTTTCTCACTCTTTTTAGCTCTTTCTTTCTTTTCTAGTCAGCAAGAAAGAATCTCGTCCTCGTGCTACTCGTCTTCGGCACACCTACTATTTGGCCACTACAAGAATGACCAAGTGTATGTACACCCCACGCAGTAGATCTATCTCATCTGCAATGCATGTGCAACCTAAAAAGACCATTTTGGCTTTCTTTTCCTTCCTGCTTCCCTCTCTTATTATTCATCAGAAATTACAGACGGTGCTTGGCTGTCGAGATCCGTTCTCCGTATATAAGCCGAATAGATAGATCAACCCCCACCCCGTTTTACGTCTCTTCAGCTGATAAAACGTAGATGGTTTGTATCGACGAAAAGAATCTCCTGATAAGATCGGAGAAACATAGAGATAAGAAAGAACAACATAAGCGAGGGGTGTAACTATGTTGTTCGAATGAAGAAAAAGAAGAAGATAGAAAGGGTCGAGGGGAGCAGCAGCCTATCTATTTGAATGTGCATTCTTCTGCTATCTCTAAGGGAGAAGAGAAAAAGAGAGAGAAGATGAAAGAAAGAGCGCGCGAGAGAGAGAGATAGAAGTAGATAGATGGTTCGATTCTTATGGAGTTTTTTCTTTAAGAAAGCGTCGTTTGTGTTTTCTTTTACTTTCCTTCTTTAATCCTTTCTCTGTCTCTCTGTCTCTTCGTAGACATATATTTATACATATCTCTATGTGCATGCATGCGTGCATGTGTCGGCTGTATGGGGTATAGCTAGCTAGCTAGCTACTGTGTGTGTCTATTTGCTGTGTCTATGTAGCTGTTGCCGTGGCGAGTTCGATTCTATCGCTAGCGACGTTAGGCATACGAGAAGAATCTGTCATTCGGTAAGATTCCAAAAGAAAGAAAGAAAGCCTAGACATGTACAGGAGGTGCTCTGCAATTGAACTCTAGTCCTTATGACAAAAACCATCTTCTCAGTCTTTTTCTTCTTCTACTTCTTTTTCTGTCTCGTCTCTCTATCTTTCTCTCTTTCTTGTCTCTTTTATTCTCTTTCTTCTCTTTCTTGTCACATACTTCTTACCTTGTGTAATCTTCTTGAAAGTGTATGTACGGAGGAAGAAGAAATAGAAGGCTTTCTATCAGTCTTCTCTCCATACCCATGTATAAGACATCTGTCTATTCTTCTATTTCTTACGAACGGTCTTTCTATCCATACTAGACTGTATCTTCATCACACCCATGTATACAGTGAGTGTATGTACACCTTTCTCTTTCTCTTTCTCTCTTCTTCTTTTTCTTCTCTCTCTGTCGAGTCGCCAGATAGCCTTCTGCGTTCTTTACTCTCACCTAGAAGACCACCCTAGCTTCACATATATGTGCGGAGATGTGTATACATGTATCTACATATATCCACATATGTCTATACATATCCACATGCAAATGCACAAGAATGAGAGTTCTTTTAACCTAGATATCCATGCCTCTGTCCTCATGGATGTATGTGTGTCTCTATTTTATACATACATATATGTATCGCTATGTATATACGTATATCTATATATATATCTATATCTATATATATGTATGTGTATATTTATGTATATGTAGGTTTCGAGGTGTACAACTAAGGAAGAGAGATATGTGCACACGCACATCTACTTTCATCTTCATGAAACATACAGGCATTTAGTTCTTCTCCTTCTTTTTCTTCTTCTTTTGCCTTTCGTTTTCGTGTCGAGCTTTTATGGATTTACTTGTGATGCTTTCTGTCTCGAGATTCGCGCGGAGCGAGCTGTTGCATGGTAAAGAGGAAGAAAAAGAAGAAGATAGAAAGTGTGCATGTCTCTCTCTCTCCCTCTCTCTCGCGGGTGTAGATACACTCTACGAAGAGATAGAACAAAATAGGGACACATACCCACACAGACGAAAAAGCACTGCTCTCTTTTTCATACGCTCTTTTCCTTTCTTTCTTTCTTCTTTTTGTGAAGAGCGATGGCGCATACGGACTGGCTGACGAATTCTTATTTTCTTAGCTCTCTCTCTCCTCAAGGTACGCAACGACCTACCGACCAAGAAGGAGAAGAAGAAGATGTATGAATATGCATTCTACGTGTATGTACGTATATATATTCAAATATGTATATGTCTATGTATGTCTATGTATGTATGCGTGTATGCTATTTTATGGTGGATGCATGCACCATAGCCAAGCGTGAACTGATGGAGGTCCATGCAGACTGCTCGTTTCTTTCCTTCTTTCTTTCTTTTCCTTTCCTCTCTTCTATCAAGTTGGATACTTGCGAGTGGTAAGAGATAGATAGGTCTCTCTATTCTCATCCATAGATCTCTCTTATCAAGAAGATAAGTTAGAAGAAGAAAGACATGTCTTCGGCATCTGCCAGATGGAAAGATATCTACCTATTCATAGAAAGATAGAAAGAGAGAAAGATAGAAAGAGAGAAAGAGAGAAAGAAAGAGAGAGAAGAAGAAGTCAGTTTTCTCTGCCCTTCCAACAAGAGGTAGTGAAGCTTCAGTTAGCCAGCAGACAAATCAATAGATGTATGTGCATATACTATAGATGAATATAAACATATATGTATATATATACATATATACATATATATACATATATATATATATATACGTGTATATGTGTATATGTAACACTCCACATCTACCTGTCTGCCTATCTTATCTTTATTCTATCTTTAATCTGTCCTTTCTTTCTTTGGCATCTCCTCTCATGATCTCTCATATCTCTCTTTCTTTTGCTTTCTTCTTCTTCTTCTCCTCTCCTTCTTCTTTCTCATCATATTCTTTCTTCTCTTTCTCCCTCTTGTCTCCTTTCTCTCTTCCTCCCTCCCTCTTTTTCTTTCTTTCTTTTCAGGTGTCGTGACACTCTTGTTTTCAGTGGTTTGTATGGACGCAGTGTATGAGACGTCCACAGGGCCTTCTCAGTTCTTTTATGCAATTCTCTCCAAGCTCCTGTCTTCGCCTATCCATCGGAATGGCTACGGCATGTTGATCATCTGCGCCCGCGCTCTCTTTCCCGTCAAGCCTTTAACCATCCAAGACCATCTGCGTGCAGCTGAGACGGCTAAGCGTCATCGGTTAACCGGTATCGATCTTACCTCTCTTTGCCAGCCGGATCTCTCTGACTATGAAAGAAAAGTGCGGACTTCTCTTCTCTCTCTTGGGAGGACACATCAAGCAACAGGAAGAAGAAGGAAAGAAGATCCACAGACGGATCTTCTTCCTCTTCAGCTCTCTCATTCTCTTCACCTGTCTTCTTCTTCTTCGCTCTCTCTTCTTCCCTGGGCTGTGGCTCCACCTCCGGAACTGCTCTTCAAACCCCCACACAAATGGAGACCACAGATTCGCTTCCTCGTAAGACTTCAAAGAAATAAAGACAGCAACAAAGAAAGAGTGAAAAAGAAAAAGTGAAAAAGAAAGAGTGAGAAAGAAAGAAAGATGAAGGTTTCATGATCTTTCTCGGGAAGAAGAAGAAGAAAAGAGAGGAAACAAGGTCTCTCTCAGAGAATGATATGGCGAATAGAGAGAGAGAGAGAGATATGTATAAATCTCAAGACATCTCTTTCTTCTCTATGCACACGTATGTGTATCGAGAGATTTCTATTTCTCTTGGATCAGTATATACCACATATACATATATGTGCATGTATATATATATATATATATATATGTAGGTGCATGTGTGGAGTAGATGGGGGATTCTTTTGGCAGAGGCGAAAGAGAGAGCGCAATAGGAGAAAGGAAAATTTCTTCTTTCTTTCTTTCTTTCTCTGTCTGTCTGTAGACGATAAGAAATAAGAATGAGAATGGAGGGCGTTTTCCGCGTGTTCTGTTCCTTGGCTGCGTCGTCGTCGGTCCATCCATCCTTTCTCTTTCACCCTCGTCTTCGTCCTTTCCTTGTCTATTCTATCGGTCTCCTCTTCCTTATCTTCTTTCTCTTCTCTCTTCAAGTCGCCTATCACTAGCACACGTAGAGACAGACATGAACAGACACGTAAGAGGCAAGTATCTATACACAGATAGATAGATTCAAGATAAATAGGCATCGATGCATGCGTCTCTTCTCCTTGTCCATTAAGGATGATGTCCCTTTCTTTGTTTCTTTTCTCCTTTTTCATCTTTTTCTTTCCTGCTTTATGCCGTTGTTTTGCCTCATTGCTGTTCTTTCTTTCTTTCTTTCTCTCTCTGTCTTTTCATCGCTTTCTCTCCGGTGTATGTACACCCGACACGCCAGGTGGATCAGCTGCGCAATAGTGACGAATACAAATCGAGTATCCCGCACTGGAACATAGTCCCCTCAGGTATTTCATTCTCAACTCCTCTTACAGGCGGGGAAATACATTCACAGATAAAGAGATCAAAAGAAGAAGTGAATCCAGAGATGAAGAAAGAAAGAAAGTGTTTCTTCTACTGTCTCCTCTCGTGTGATATAATTGTTTCAATTTATCTTCTTCATCCTTCGTTTCTTCTTTTTCTCTTGTCTCTTCGTTCTTTAACTCGCATCTCCAGAGGGTGCCTTCTGTAAGGTAGAGAGGAGACGTCTGTCTGTATATCTGTCTCATCTTTCTAGACGTCTTTCTTCTTTCGACTCCTTTTCTTTCTTTCTTTCTCTCTCGTTCTTTTCTTTGGTTTGAGAATCTTTTTCTTTCTTCTTTTCTTCTATCGCTCTCTTCTCTCTTGAAAGTGGAGAGTGCCTGTAGACACCTTACACATACATATCTATCTACCACCTATATACCTCCATACACATCTCCATCATGTATACATGTCCACACAGATATATATATATATATATGCATATACATACATGTACGTATCTAGAGAGACAGACAATATATATATATATATATGTGTATCAGTACATTTCTATCTGGATCTGTTTCGTGAGTGTATGGAGGTTCGTCTAGACTTTATGAGAGATTGATAGGATAGAGAGGCTAGAGAGTAAGCAACTCAAACACATAGAGAGGAGGGACGCAAAGAAAGAAAAAGAAGAAGAAGAGATGCCTCGAAAAGTAGGAGCGATGACGAAGGCTATAAGACGAGAATGGCAGTCCCCTCACTCACACCCCTAGCCGCCGAGAAGAGAGAAAATTCAAAATTTCTTCTTTTCAAAGGAACTCCAAGAAACAAAGAGAAACCATACAAAACAAAGAAAGAAAGAGTGAGAAAGAAAGAGTGAGAAAGTCGCTGTGCGTGTGTGCGTTGGCAGGTCTTCATTTTCAAGTAGCGGCAGTTGCGCATACACTTGGGTATCGCATTCTCAATGAAATATCCATCTGTAAGACACGTTACACTTCAACACATCAATCATTCTCTTTCTCTCCTTCCTTTTCCAACTTTCCATAACTTTCCTTCAAGTTTTCTCTCTCTCTTTTCTTCTTCTTTCTCGATTTGGCCCACTACTACCACTCCTCCTCCTCCCCATCATCGTCATACCTACATCTCTTATATATCCACTCCTCTCTCTCTATATCTATACATAGATATGTAGATATATATATGTACAGCATATATATGCATATACATATGTATATGTGGATAGAGAGATATGTGTATTGGCGTATGAGTATGTATGTATATATGTATAGGTGTGTGAATGCTTGCGTAGGAAGGAGGCCCGGCGTATGATAAGACTTTCTCTCTCTCTCTTAATGTCTCTAGAAATACAAAGAAGAAAAAGAAAAAGAAGA
>NW_027153596.1:30241-30442 GCF_002600585.1 Cystoisospora suis
AGATAGATAGAATGATAGATTAAAGATAGATTAAAGATAGATTTAGCATAGATAGATAGATAGATTAAAGATAGATAGATAGATAGATAGATAGATAGATAGATAGATTTAGATAGATAGATTAAAGATAGATAGATAGATAGATTAAAGATAGATAGATAGATTTAGGATAGATAGATAGATAGATTAAAGATAGATAGA
>NW_027153597.1:0-29923 GCF_002600585.1 Cystoisospora suis
GATAAAGATAGATAGATAGATTAACGATAGATAGATAGATAAAGATAGATAGATAGATAGACAGGTAGATAGATAGATAAAGATAGATAGGACAACGATGAATAGATAGAATAGAGACAGGTAGATAGATAGATAAAGATAGGTAGGCGGATTAAAGAGGTAGATCAGAGACAGATAGCTAGATAGATCAAAGACCTCCAGATAGAGAGATGTGTGAGAGAAAGAAGATGGTTCGGGTAGACAAGCATGGAGGAGAGGAGAAGACGAGAGAAGAAGAGAAGACATACCAGAAGAAGCTGTCTGAACGCTTGGGCTGCACCTACAAGAATGAAGGAAGAAGAAGTCATCCTGCAAACAAAAGGCAAAGAAAGAATCCAAGTTCAAGAGAAAACTTTAACCATGGAATCTCCTTTAAATGAACGAGCAAATAGGAAGATGAAGACAATGAGGACAGAACAGAGAAGAAAGGCTTGGAAGAAGAGAAAAAGAAAATAGAAAGGGAGAGAGATACAGCGAAAGAGATAGAGAGAGAAGGAGAGAGATAAGATAGGGAAAAAAGTATTCACGGCCATACAAACTGTCGACCAATGACGAAAGGAAAGAAACCCCTCCTCCTCCTTCTCATCGCGTACAGAGAAGACAGAGGACGGTCCACACGAGAAGACTTCGCTCACGAACTGGAGAAAAGAAAAGAGAAAGGAAAAGATGAACAAGCAAAGAGATACACAAGAAAGAAGAAAGACGGAAAAGAGTAGAGCAAGAAGATTTTGCGGCCTCTTCTCTGGAGAGGCGTCGTCTCAACAAGAGAAAGAGGGGGACAAAGACAAGGAAAAGAGAGAGAGGGAGAGACGAGAGAGAAAGAGAAAGAGAGAAAAGAGAGAGACGGACAAGAGAAATGCTGTCTCTGTATGTCGTCTAGGGCCATTAGTACAATCGTTCGTTTCTTTCTTTCTTGGACTCCTGTGGATGGATCTAAAAGAAACCTAGATAAGCTATCATGAGATCTCCTCCTAGATACGGACACCTTCTTATGACTCAATCCATAGCTAGCTAGCTATCTCTATCTATCTTTCTATCTCTCTCGCAGTCTCGATTGTCTCCTCCGTACTTGTCTTTCATCCACTGCGGAAGTTCTCTAGGATTCCTCAGCCCGGACATAAACGCGCTTTCATTCTCCTCCATCTTATTCTTCTCACTCTTCTTCTTCTTCTTTCCTCTCTCATCCGTCTTTTCTCCTGGTCTTTGCAGATGACCCTGATCACCGCAGTCTTCTCTTTCTCCTTCTTCTTCTTCTCCTCCTCCTTTTGCTTGAGAAGGTGAAGACATGAACCTCAAGGGTTCATCTAGGAGAAGAAGAAGACGAGGTCGTTTGCCTTCTCCTAGAGATTGAGAGAGATGAATCTCTATGAGGCATCTTTCTTCATTCTTTCTTTCTAGAGATCTCTTCGCTCCACTCAATCTTACAGCTAGAGCTGCAAGCTTTCTTTGCTTGACTTTCTCCTCAAGATAAGAGGACTTCCGAAGCTCTTCTTGTTCTTTTGTCAGATCCTTTATCTTTCTCTCTAGATCTTCGATCTTCTGATAGATATCTTGATACATCATCTCTGCAATTGTCTGTCTTCGAGAAAGACTAGGAAAGACAGAGGAAACACATCTCTCTCTCTCTTCTCCTCTCTTGCTATCTTCTTCTTCTTCTTTCAGTTCCTCTTCTCCTTGTCCGTGTTCTTCCTCTCTTTCCCTTTCTCTCTTGTCTTCTTTTTCTTTCTCTTCAGGTGTCTTTGCCTTTGGCCTGAAGAGAGAGAGAGCTGGTGGACGTTTTCGAGGAGGAATGAAGAAGTGCGTGCGTAGAAGAGAGTGGATTTCATGAGAGATTTGGAGAGCTAGCTCTCTAGTAGGTGTAAGGATAAGAGAGAAGGCAGAGCCTTGTTTGAGAGCTTCGATAACTTCAGGAGAATCGAGACACCCCGCGTAAGATAAAAAGCTCTCCGATTTAAGTCTCTCTTCTTCTTCTTCATATTCTTGTTCTTCTTCTCCTCTTTGAACCCTTGAATTCTCTTCATTGCGTAATTGAGACTCCCCTCTCACCGGTTCAGGTGTACATACACCTGATGCATCAGTCGAGGTGTCTGCTCTTCCTTCTCCCCGTCCTTTCTTCTTCTTCTTTTCCTTTTTCTGTACACGAGTATCTCTGGAACTCTTCTTCTCTTCTCCTTTAGAAGATAAAGAAGAAGAAGACGACGAGAGAAACGAAGAATGTCTTTGATCGCTGATGGAGGGAGAACTCTTCTGTTCTCCGAATATAAGGCGATAATGTTTCTGAGAGAGGTTTCTTTCCAGAGATTCTTCAGAAGAGTCACTTGTTCTTTTCTTTTTATTGCAAGAAGAAAACTCACTTGTTTGCTGAGAATGATGGTGCCAATGAAGAATAGGAAGAAGAAAAGAGAAGGTTTTCCCTCCACCTGTCTCTGCATGCAAAAGAACATCTTGGCCGGCCGCTCCGAGAAGAATCGACGCTGCTTGGATGCCCGTAGGTGAAGTGACACCTTGAAGGTGAAGAGCAGCTGAAAGATAAGGAGGGAGAGGAAGATTTGCAAAGATAGGATTTGAAAAGAAAAACGAAGAAGGCGAAGACGAGAAAGAGAAAGAAGAAGAAGAAAGAGGTGTATTGGACGATGATGGTGAAAGAAGTGAAGGAGAAGAAGGGGGTGAAGAAGAAGAAGAGGAGGAAGGAGAGGAAGGAGAAGGAGAGGGGGAAGAAGAAGAAGCGAAAGGAGAAGAGGAAGGTGAAGGAGAGGGAGAAAGAGGAGAAGAGGGAGGAAGAGGAAGGGGAGAAGGATGATCGGAAGAGGCCTCAAGTAAAGTCGAAGTAGGAGAAGAAGAGAGAGAATGAGTGGTCATTGTTGAAGAGCTAGAACACGAAAAAGAAGAAGCTATATCCCCACAGAGAAAAGAAAAATGCGAAGTCGAAGAAGAAGAAGAAATCTCCCTTTCCCTCCCTGTATGACTACCTAACTCAAGGTGACTCCATCCCCCTCTACCTCTTGCCTGACTAGTTCTTTCTTTGTCTCCCCAACAGACCAATCGACAAGAAAAGTCCAGTGGCGTCATCGATTCATTCATCATGAGCCTACATCGATTGTCTCCTGTCCCCAAATCCCTACGACTCCCTCCGCCTCCCCTAGATACTACAGAAAGAATGCTACGCGCCCTACTGTAAATAGACCTTCTCCCCATCCCCCTCTGTATAGATCCACAGAGAAAAGCAGGGCTCCGAATGGCTTGTAGAGAGGAACGTTTTCTATCTCTGCATGCACCTATTCTTCTTAAAGGCGAAGAAGTTATTTCTTTCTTCTCTAGAGAAGAAAACAGGAGAGGAGCACTCAGGAAGGAAGGGCAAGAGGACCGAATTTCCGAGGAGACACCTGAGCAGCCCCGTAGGCTTCTTGTCTCTCCGTTGGAGTAAAAGCCTACAGATGGAGAGATTCTTGTAGGTGTCCGGAGAGACGAGGGAGAAGAAGAGAGAGAATAAGAAGAGGAGAGAAGGGAGCCTGGACGATAAGAAGCTGAAGGGAGAGAGAAAGAAGAGAGATTATGAGACAGAATAGTTGGTCCATCTTCACCGTAGAAGAAAAGATGAGAAGATCGACTTTCTCTTTTCTGTGTAGAGACCCTCTCCCCCGACGGAGGAGGAGGATAGCGCGGCTGTACATACACCCCATTTGTCTGGTGTCTTTCATTCCAGCCTGGAATCGCAGTTAGAAAAGTTGATTTTCTAAAAGATGAGGAGAAGGAAGTTGCGAGGACATATTCTACTCCTGCATCTGTTGAGAAAGTATGGAGACAAAGGATAGAAAGAAAGAGCTTTAAACCAGTAACCCAAGGGAAGAGGAATTGCGAAGAATGATAGGAATGATAAAGAGACAGTTTGAGGGGTTTAACAAGAGGGAAGAGATCTCCTACAGATGGAATGGTCATAGAGTGAGCCTTCATCCTGTCTATCTCTCGGTGTGTCTCTCCGTCATCCAAGAGAGAGAAAGGGACTCTATGCGCCAGGTGTAGATTCACTGGAGGTGTGTAAGAAGAGACACAATTCTCCCTTCGTTTCTCTTCATTCTTGTGAAGGGAATCGAAGCAACTGTTGGATCGAGGTTCTTTCTGTGTCTTCATAAGACCCGCTGCAAGACATCCTCCTCGTGTGTCTCTCTCTTATCAAACATGCTGGAGAAAAGATCCGCAAGTCTTCTTTCAATAAGAAGCACGAAGCTTCTCTCTTTTGCCGATTCTATTCCATCATGAAGACAACTCCACCGGGAGATCATCTTAGAGAGATAGAACCCGTCTCTCTCCCCGAAGAAAGTAGAAAGCAAAGACAGAAGAGTAGGGAGACATCCTGGAGGGCGTGTAGCCCCGAGTGAGAAAGCAATCGCCAAGAAAAAGGCAAGACACCAAAGAATTCCGAGGAAGAATGAAGAGAGAGAGAAGGCTTAGTGGGTTAGTTCGATGCATAGCCATCGATTCTTCCTCGCCTCCACGGCCTCTCCCGCCGTCACATCTCCCCGCGGGTGTAACTACACTGCTGAGGCCATGAATGAACTCGAAATGTCTGTACGAATGTCTCGTGAGAGAAGAGAACAGAGAAGTTCAGACGGAAGACAAGCAGAACGCAAGAGGAAAGAAGTTAGAGCCATACGTCTTGCAGAAGAAGTGTAAAATTCCGTGAGAAATCGCCAGATGAAGAAGGTCTGCTGTCTCTGCCCCGGTATTGTTCAGCCGCGAGATACGGCTGATCATTCAATCGATTGATCGGTCGTTGCAGATCTATCGCTTGGTCGATCCTTCATCATGCATGCATCTATCGATCCATCCATCTATTCTAATGACTACCAGGGCGGGAATGTGTTTCTCTACCTGTTCCTCTTGCTCCTAGAGAGCGTTATGAGTCTCCTTGCATGCGTGATAAGACTCAAAGGGAGAGGGAAGGAGAGACACACACACACCCTCTGTCTCTGATCTATCGTTGCAGGCAAGACCTCTCTTTCTCTACTCCCCTAGATTCTCTTACAGTGGAATGAAAGATCTTGCAGTGGATGTATACGTAAATAGCCAGTCTAGTCGTTCCTCTGTGCTACGGCGAGGAGTTCCCGTGAGAAGGAAACGAAAGAAAAGCAAGGGAGGGAGGAACTTCCTTTTTCCCTCTATCGAAGAAAAGATCTAACGTGGCTTGGATTGAGAGCCTTCGTAGTGGTAGGCTTATCGGGAAAGAGGTTAGGTTAGGGGAGCTCGGCAGGGGAAGAAGAAGAATAAGGAAGAATCTTGATAGTTGTATCTCCTGTGAATTTCCTTTCTTTCAAAAAGCGTTAGATGCTTCAGCTCTTCCCATGGATAGAAAGAAGAAAGACTTTCACCCAACAGCATGAAGAGGAGATGAGGGTCATCTTCTTCCTTTTCTTCTTCTTGGAGATGAATATGACGAAACCTGTTTCACTCTTCTCTCTCTTTCTTCTTGTTTACAAACATATCCGTTTACTTCGATAGATATCCTTACATCTAGAGCTCCTGGAAGAAGTTCCTCCCCTCTCTCTTGAGGTCGACTTCTCTTGAAAGATATCATCTCTCTTACTTATTCAGGAATCTATTCTTTCACTCTGATTGATGTGTGCGGCGAGTTGATGTTTTAACCTAAGAAATCTCCTGCATGCAGTCTCGTTGATCTGACCAGAGGTTGTTTCGCGACAAAGAGAGCAAGATCTCTCGGGGAGGCCCTCAGCTACACAGGTAGAAGAGAAGCCTATCATAAGATAGACTCCAAAAGAGAGATGAAAAGAAAAGCGTTAGTGAGAGGGCAGCTGGGATGACGTTAGGATCTAGTGTAGCAAGCGACAAGACCCAAATGTAGAGAGCTCTATCCAGTTCGATGGTTAGGTAGTATAAGCCGCTCTTATTTCTATATGGTGGTCATTAGTAACCAACGCCATAGAGGGTCGACTTCAGTTTCTAGGACCTGTGTATCATAAAGCTTTCAAACTTCATTCCGCTTCTACGTCGAAACAGACCAGCGAGTTCTTTCCTACTACAATCTCATTCTCCCGCGCAGAGAGGAGACAGACAGCGTCGCTGTCTATCACCGGAGAGAAGAAAGGATATCTACGACTGGAGTTCCTTGGAAAAACATCTTCCATGTGGACGTGAAAGTGGAGGTGTATGTACACTGGAACGACTACTGCCTTCGATCCGTTCTCTCCTCGAAACCAACGAACTTGAGGCTTCTAAGGGGACTTTGTCAAGATGAGAAGGAAGAGAGAATTCTTCACCACCAATTCTCTGCAGTAAAAAGCGACTCTTTGATCTACGCACGCAGGGACTACCAGCCCTCTCTCAACTTCATCCATAGACAGATAGATAGGTCATATGCATGTCGTCTCACATCCACAGAAACTCCAAGGATCACGTCAAATCGAAGAAAGGCATCTTTCTCACATCCATTTACACCATCTTTCCACAAAGAAAAAACAGTACGTGACAAAAGCAACTTCTACACTTCATTCTCTTTGCCTCTCCTACGAACAGTCTCAACCAGGGGCTCTCCTCTCCGTCTCAAATCGGTCTCTCTCTCTCTATCTCTTCCGAATCGTCTCCACTCCTACCGGAAGATCCTCTCTCTTTCGTTATACATGAGAGAGTATAGCGCGTGGAAGACTGTGAAAGCGATGCACTGCCTTTCTCTTTTCTATTCTCTCTGAATCTCCCTCTCCTTGGAAGTCTTCCTCATACCAGGCTCCATGATACCATTCTCTTCTTCTTATTGTAAGAATGATATTAAGAACATGAGACCTCCATAGACGTCTCCTGCTTTATCTCCTTCCCGGCTCTTTCTTTCTGCTCGAGAAGCTCTCTCGAGACCTCCATCTACACTTCTTTCTTTCAACGGGAAAGTTATCGACTGTGGTGCTAAGCAAAAAGGATTTCTTTAAGGGAAAGCACATGCGGTGATTCGAAACACTTTCCTGACCGAACCGCCCTTTGCACATGCACAGACATACAAGTGATGCTGTAAGGACCCACAGACGTATCTACCTCTCTCTCCATGTGTAATCTTTCTCCGTAACGTATAGATGTGTATATATACTTAAGTATGTAGAGAGACAACTTACACAGACATCCTCGCCCAAACACGTGAGCTAGGAATGATAACTATGTGGATCAAAAGAAAACATTCTTTGGAGAAAAGAGAGAGAAAGAACGCCTGCTCTGTCTGGAAACAAAAGCAACCTTTTTCTCTATCGTGAGGCAACTAAGATAGGAGAATCCAGGCTTTCTTAGGAGGCCTGTATCTCTCGCTAGAAAAGTTTTGAGAGACTAGTGGAAGAAGAACTCGCTGGAGTGTATGTCCACTTGAGCGTGACTCCTACAGTTAGAGGACTGAAGGTCCTAGCACCTTCTATACAAGAAAAACATCTTCGGGCGCAGTCATATCGAAACATCTTCTCGACTTGATCTTCTTTCAAAGTCGCAGGAGACGGAGAGACTTGAGCTACCTAGAAGAAAAGAGAGAAAGAAAAGAAAGAAGAAGAACGACGATGAGCCAAATAGTCTCAGTTCATGTAAGCAGATAGATGTCTCACGTATGTATATATATATATATATCTGTACATATATTTATATCTATATAGATGTATTGATAAGTGTCCTAGTTTCACGTTTAGAAGCGACACCTCTTACGTTGCCTCCTCCGGCTTGTCTTGGGAAAGTGTGTATAAGGAAAGCTCCATACAGCCTTCTACTGTATAGACACCTGGCAAGTGTATCTACACGGGCCAGGGTTGTAGAAGTTCCGGGTATAGAGCATCTTTCCCACTCTTGTTTCTTTCTCCGGAGAAGGTACAAGAAAAATGAAAGAAGTTAGACTGAAGTGAATTATGCAAGAGTTAATGATGAGAATGCGTCGCTTTCCAGCTGACTAGAAAACTCTCTTGTCTGTTATTCTTCTGTATGTACACTCGATCATCTCTCAAAGGGGGGAGAAAAAAAACGGAAAGAAAGAAACTGGAGAAGTCTTGAAGAAAGAAGACTTTCTTTGATCATACCATACATACACAGCTAGATAAACATGTAAGTCTCTCTCTATATCGATGCCACATGAAGAAAGAGTTGAAATTTATGGAGATACACAGCCTTCAGACCTACATGATGATCTATACACAGGTGTATATACACCGTGGCAACCACCGCGACTGAGTGATCTAGGAGATTTCCTTCACATCTCTCTTTAACATTTCTTCTTCACTTGGTCGAGTGTATCTTTCTCTCTTGGCGAGGTATGTACAAGCTAAAGTCTGGAGGGAAGCCATTCTCAGAGAGAGAGAGAGAGTATCAGAATTAGTATGATAAGATCCATACATCCAACCTATTCGAGAACTCTTCTCTATATGAAAGCTAGCCACTCGCCTTATCTACCCGTACAGCCTTCTTCAAACCTATCTACATGTTGAGGGAGAGAGAATTGAAGAGTTTCTGTAACCTCTTCTTCAATCGAGAGAAGCTGGGTAAGCAAGAAGTCGTATGAGAAGTGCTAGCGCACCTTCGATATCTATCACGACAGTATCCGAGCTTGGATTTCCCACCTCTTCTACGAGAGAAGAAGAAAAGAAGAAGAGAAAGAAGAAGTTGTTTTCTTTCTTTCTCCATCGTGTGTCCTTCTTTACCTTGATAAATCCTCTCCGAGTAGGATCATGAGCATAGAGAGCTCTCAGTTCATGGCCCCCCCCTCCCCCTACAGTGTTCTTTAGGAGAATCAAGAAGAGCCGATAATCCATCCAGTGGGAATTAAAACACGATAGCAAGATCCGACGTCTCTCTCTGTTCAATTCTCCTACATGCACATCAGGGGAGAGGAAAGAAAGAAAGAAAGGAAGGAGAGAAAGAAAGCTCTGTACGGGAAGGAAGAGTATGGCTCTATAAAGGATACACAAGAGCAACTCCCAACTACGTCAGAGAATAGAAGACCGAAAAGAGAAAACGATAGAGAAAGGAAAAGAAAGAGAGAGATAGACAGGAAGAAAAGACGGAGGATAAAGACATTGAAAGAAGAACAAGAAGAGAAGAAGACAAGGCTCCTGTTCCTCTTTGTCATTTACAGTTGGGACATATTTCTCTTCGCTCTCCCCCTCTGTTTCTAAGCTATTTCTCCTCAAGATACTTGTGCCTGCCTATACATCGATATATCTACATACATATATATATGCATATGGATACGTACATCTCCTCCTATACCTCCTAAATCTATCTTCCTCTCTATATATATCTATGTAGGTGCACATAGAGCTAAGGAGAAGAACGCAAGGGGGAGGGAGGCTATAGTGGGTATACGCAGATCGGTGGATGACGTAAAGGACCAAGCAAAGAAAACTGGAAAGCACGTATGAAAGAAAGGGAGATAAAGAAAGATAGCGAGAGAGAGGGAAAGAGAAAGACAGGGATAAAGAGAAATGAAGAGATAGGAATGAAGAATCTTCGCACTGCTGCTGAGATAGAAAGCATGAAGTGTTGAAAACAAGAAGAATCAAGTGTGATTGAAGTAGATGAACTGCTGCTTCTACTTCTTCTTCTTTCAGCTTGCTTCAGCTTGACCTCCGATAGAAAGAGAATGAGACAAGGAGAAGGAGGGAGAGGAAGGGAAGAAGAAAAAGAAAAAGTAGGAAAATACTAACATGAGAAGGCGCCAATGAACAAGAAAAAAACACTTCCACTTGGACCTATGTATCTATCTCTCTATCTATCTCGCCTAGGTCGTTCTTTCTTCTCCTTCTTCTTCCTTCCTTTCCTTCTTTCTTTCTTCTCCCTTTCCCTGTAGCTCACACCTATATATAGTACGCTGCAAGGTCAGTCAATGGACTAATAAGGTAGGAAATACAGTTAGATCTTCCTCTCTTTGTTTCTCGCTGATCCTTCAGCATCTTCCCTCTGCGTTATCTCTCCTGGACCTCTTCGTTTTCATTCTATTACATGACCTCTGCTAGTAGCTCTCTATCTGTAGGTCTCTCTTTTCCTTGTTTCTCGTAGTACCTACCCGCAAGACATACTTGCCTAAGAGCATTACACACAATAGCGCGATTCGAGACAGACCCAAGAGAATTCTTCGCTCCTTCTCTTCTCTGCTCCTTCTTCTCCCTCCTCATCTTCTCATCCTCTTCTTCTTCTCTTATTCGTGGTAGCCATCTTCTATTGTCTTCCCTTTCTCTCTGTTGTTTCTGTGTATCTTTCTCTTCTTCCTCTTCATTCTTCCTGTTCTCTCTCTTATGCTTCTCGAAAGAGAGGACGAGGGGAGTTGCAAGAGATAAAGAAGAAGAAGAAGAACAAGGAGAAGGACAGCAAGGAACCTCAAAGTCCCCTAGAGCGACTACAGGATCGTGAGCTAGCCTCTTTTCTCTCTTAGAGAAAGAAGAAGAAGAAGCTAATGAAGAGCTACCTCCTCCTTGATTTCGAAGAGAAGAAGAAGAAGAAAAGTAGGAGGAAGTGTGTCTCGGGGGAATGCAGACAGTAGAAGAAGTGGATGAGAACGATGAGAGAGAAGATCTCTGAGGAACTGCCGCCCCTAGTGCGAATTTCTTTCTTAGGTTCCCTTCTTGGTGTTGCCGGCTATCACGATTCGGCTTATCTGCGGAGAAGGTATGGTGTGAGAGAACAGAAGAGGGAGACGTCTTTGGGAGATGCAAGTGACGTGGATGGCTAGTAGAAGAAGAAGATGATCTAAGGTGTTTCTCTTCTTCTTCTCCTTCTTCCGCATCTTTGGAGGCTGAACGATGTTTAGCGAGGAGATGCTGTCTCCGTGAGAGAGAGCGAAGAAGGAAGTTCTTCTCTTGTCTTTCTCTCTCCGCCCTGTAGTGAAGTAACAAGGAGACAGGAATGAAAGACGAGGCAGGAAAGAAAGAAAGAGAAAGAGACCGGAGATGAAGAAAAAGAGATATATGGACGTAGGGAGATAGAGATAGATACATACATAGAGAGGGATGTAGGTTCAGCTAGAATGATAGATGGATAGGTAGATCTATACATTAATGAAAGATAGACAGACCAGAAACATATACAGAGATAGGAGACACGTGGATGAATTGATCAATACAGATAGCTCTACTTAAATTGATGTGGATAGATAGCAACATATAGAGACAAGTAGATCAATAGATGCCCATATGCATGTATATCGAGAGAAAAGTGTGACTAGATATGATCCATGGTGTACATACACCTCATCCATACCTGAACAGTCAGACAGACATCCAGCGTTTCATACAAATCAAAAGCGAAGGTAGGAAGATCTAGAGTCAAAGCTTGTCTACGAACGAAACGTACAAAGACACTTCGTCGCCTACATATGAAGACCCGTAGTGAAGTGATTCTCCGAGTCTATGTAGACAAGTATAGAGACATATCTAAATAGACGTCTATATCTATACATATATAAGTCGGTCTATCTATACACACTCTAAGAATATCCATATGCGCATATATGCATGGTTAGATAGTCATGCAGGTAGAATTAGAGGGGATGTCTAGATATCTATACCAACAGGTGAATCTATGGGTATCTATTTTTTTGTGTATCTGAGCGTGTATGCAGTTGGAGTGACGTACTGCTTGTCAGGTGTAATGACAGCGTCGCCATGCATAGGAACCTCCAGAACTGAGCGATATCCCAGCCATCTCTCAAGATCTTTTCTTTTTCTTTCTCTTTCTTCTTCTTCTTCCTCTTCTTCTTTCCCTCGTGGATTTGTCTGTTCCTTCTTTTCTTTTTCTTCTTTCGTTTCCTTCTCACAAGTCTTTTTCTCATTCTCCTCCTTCCTTTCTTCCTTTCTCTTCATTCTTTCTTCTAGCTCTGCTTCTTCTTCTCCTCTACACGCTGATCTTCTTCCAGCAGAAGAAGAGGCTCTACCATGATTTCTGTCTATTCCTCTTTTCTTATCAACTTCTCGTTCCTCATCGTCTCCGTTTCCTATCATGCCGTGATCTCCTTCTCTCATCCTGTTCTTCTTCTTTTCTTGTTTCGGTCCATCCATCTCTTCTTCTTCTTCTATTAGACTCGCGTCTTTCTTTCTTAATCCTGTGAAACATCTTGTATTAGAATCGACACTCGTGAATGCTCTCCCGTGAAGTTCGTCTTCTACAACTAAAATTCTCTTCTTCTTCTTCTTGTCCGTCTCTTCTCTCTCTTCTTCTTCTTCCTCGGCGGCTTTCTCCCCCTCTACCCATCCCCTTGTTCTTCTTCTTTCATCGAGATCCGTCACAGCCTCTACATCCTCTATAGCTTCCATAGTCAGTTCTATTACTTCCTCCTCCTCCTCATCTTCAGCTTCTTCTTCTTCTTTCTCTTTGGAGACCCTAAGAGAGGAACAGACCTTTTCTTCTCTCGGGGTTCTACCGTCAGGACGCTCGATTCCTTCCAGAGAACGGCCCTGCAGAACTTCAGCTAAGACTTCTTCTCTTCCATTACCCTTGCCAAGAAATCTCTTCTCTCTCAGCTGTTCCTTGATAAAATGTTTCTCTTCTTCTTCTTCGTCTTGGTCGTCACCCTTCTCCTGTACACACACCCCAGAAGAGAGAGTCTTCTGCCAAGACACCTGGCTATCAGTGCTGAGAATGGAAGAGAGTGTCTCTCTCGTTCTATCAGAAAGAAGAAGAGATAGATTCTTCTCTTTCTTCTTTCCTTCTGTCTGAAGCTGTTGAAGACTCATATGTCGTGAAGAAAGATTGAAGCTGTTTTGGTTTCTCTGTTCTTCTTCTCGGATTTCTCCTTTCTTTATACAGGAAGAACATGGAAAAGAGTCTTCTTCTTCTTCCTCCTCTTTCTCTCGTTCCCCATTCTTTCTAGGTCTCCCCAAGAGAAGGCTTTCTCCCTCTTCTTCTTTTTCTTTTCTTTCATCCAGGTCTTTATAGCTATCTGAGTGCTTCGGGTGATCTCCCCGCCTCAGTGGTTCTTTGTGTTCGGACGAGGAGGGAGAAGGAGATTCTTTCTCACTTTTCGTCTTCTTGTCTATCTCTTTTTCTATTCTTAGTCTTCTCTTTTCCTTTTCTGTATGATAGAATTCTTCTTCTTCATTCTTCACTCTCCTTGCTCTTCTCTGAAGCTCTTGATGTGAGAAATTTTGCTTGTTTACGAGGCTTAAGAAAAACGAGTCATCTAGGCTACTAGAGGAGAGATTCTCAGGTGTACATACACCAACCATAGGCGAAGAGGAAGATACACAAGAGATGATCGGCATGTTACCTGATGGATGTACAGCATACCTATCTTCTTCCTCTTTTCCACGGAAGGCTTCTTCAATCTTTTCTTCTCTTTCTTCAAGGTTATCTTTGCGAGCTTTTCTACACTTGACGATCCGAAAGACACGCGCTCGCACACTCTTCACAGGAAAGTCTGAAAGAGAGAAACAGGATGAAGAGGAAGAAGATGAAGAAGGATTGTCTCTTAGTTCTTCTTCTTGTTCTTCTTCTTCTTCGTTTTCTTCTCCTTCATTGCCATCCCATCGGGTCGTTCTTTCTTTTTCTTCTTCTTTTGTCCTTTCTCCGTGCATATCTTTGACTCTTCTTTCATTTCTCTTACCGGTCTTCCTCTCATAGAACTCCTTCTCACCGTGAAGATCACGATTCTCCCATCTGTCCTGGCAAGTCTCTCTTCTTTTAGCAGTTCTCTGTGAGGATGAAGAAGAAGAAAGAAGCTCCATAGTAGAAGAAGAAGGAGAGATATTTTCCTTTCTTTCCCTTGAATGAATGATGCTCCTCTGACCACCTAGTCTAAGCTCACTGTCGATACAAGACGAAGAAGAAGAAGAAGCTTCCTTTCTTCCGAATCTCTTCATATTCTTCTCTTTTCTTTCTCTAGCACTCCTTTCTTCAGATTTCCTTCTTTCTTTCTCCTGCTCATGTTTAGAGATGGAGCTGGGCGCTACAACTTCCTCTTCTTCATCTTCAACTCGCCCCTTAGAACAAGCGCCTCTCTCTCTCCTACTACGAGAGGCAGGAGGCGACAAGCAAGAGGAAGAGTAGGGAGAAGAAGATGATGGAGAATAAAAAGAAGAAGAAGAAGTTGGTGTGTCTTGCTGATAGGAAGAGAGAGAGGAGCTCTTTTCTTCGAGAGTAGATGAAGATGAAGAGAGCAGAAGACGAGGAAGAAGAGGAAGAACACTTCTTCTTTTTCTATGTTCACCTTCATGAATCTCTCCTGATGTTTCTCTCTCGGAGGGTTCTATCTTTCGTGAAAGCAAGGATGGATCATTCGATCTTTCAGACAGATTAACTGCTTTCATCTCCCTATGTCCTTCTCTCTTCTCTATAGTTCGTCTTTCTCCTTTCTCTCCGCTTATACTTCGATCTGTCTTCTTCTTATCTCTATGGATATGAGATATCTTCTTTCTGGCAAGATCTTTCTCACTGCACCGAGAGCTTTCCTCTTGCTTTCTCGGCGTTCTATTGGCGTACCTATCAGGGGTATCCGCAAAGGAAGAAGAAGAAGGAAAGAAGCTTTTCTTTCTTGTTCGATCCTTCTCTTTCTTTCTTTCATCTTCTATGTTTCTTGTCAGGTCTTGGGTCGACAGAGAAGAAGAGAAGACTCTTCTTCTTCTTTCTCTCCTTCTTCCTTCTGCTGATGCTGAGGTTCTCCTTGATAAGAGATTTCCCCTCGCGTCAGTTCTTTCCTCTTCTTCTTCTTCTCCCCCTCCCTCTTCGTTTTCTTTCTGCCTTGTACTTCTTCTTATCGAGCTACAACGGATTCTATCTCTATCTTTCTCAGTAGACAGGCTTTGACTCGTTCCTTCCGGTAAGGTGGCTCTCTTCGCTCCTGGACTCGGTGTGGAGAGAGACTTTCTTCTTCTTATGAAACAAGCAGAGGAAGAAGAGAAAGAGGAATTATCTAGTGAAGACTTTTTCCTTTCTTCTGCTTCTTTTTCCCCTTGTTCTTTTCTTTTCTGTCTTTTCTTATCTATGGAGGAGAGCTCGTCTTTCTGGTCTATCATGAATATACTCATCGATGGTTGCGATTTTGACTTGAGATAGGATGATCTTCTCACTTGCTTTTTTCCTTCTTCTTCTTCCTCTTCATCTTTTCTTCCTCTTTGGTGCCGTTCACTATAGGACATCTTTTTACAGAGGTTTTTTCCCCCTAGATCTCGAAAGGTAGAAGAAGAGAAGGACGAAGAAGAAGAAGAAGGAACCTTGGTACAAGCAGACATAGCCCTCCGAAGAAGTCTTCTCTCGGATGGCATCTCTCTCCTTCTGCCTCTTTCTCTTCTACTTCTTTTCTCTTCTTCACTCTCTTCAGGTGTGTTATAGATTCTCTCATTCTTTCTCATTTCTTCTTTCTGCCTAGGAGGGGGTCGAGAAAGATTTCTATGGCTTCTTCTGTCTAATGGCCTATCAAGAGAGATCGGAGAGAAGGAATCGAAAGAAGAGGTAGAAGACGATGAAGGCTGTTTCTTTGGAGTTCTTTGCTGGGAAATCCTTCGAGAAGAGATATTCCTATCAAAAGAAGGCTCTCCAGTGCATGCACCGCTAGAATAGGAATGAGCCGCTTCATCTGAGTTCGCTGTACTGACAGTTGAAGAGTCAAATGAAGAGTATTCTTCTATGCTCTGTTTTCCCTGAGAACCTTTATCAGCAAAAGAAAAGCGAGGTAGAAGAAAGAGAGGAGAGAAGAAGAAGAAGACGATAAAGAAAGAAGAGCCATTGGTATGGGAATGCGATTCAGCATCGACTGTAGGAGTGGTGTTCGGAGAACTTCGAGGGGAAGAGAGATGTTTATCGATACAAATACCTATCATTAGAAGAGAGAGATTGAAAAAGAAAGAAAGAAGAGAAAGAAGCAAGGAAGGAAGGAAAGAAAGAGAGAGAGAGACGTTTCTTTACACTAGAGACATATAGAGGGTGATAGGAATACATCTATGATCCATTACGCTTCTTCTTCTTCTTCAAGAAGAATCAAGATTACAGAAACACAAAGAAGGAAGGAGTCAAACTGGCTATTTCTCTCTCTCTCCCTACAGAGAGATGGCAATCCTGTATTCCTATTTGTTTATAGAGATAGGCAGATATACGTGATCGGTCTGATTCTACCTATAGCTCTATGGGTAGATTTGTATCTATGTTGAGAGAAGTGAAGGAAATGGGGATAGAGATGAGGAGGACCAGATGTGTATGAACTCAGACATGATGACTGAAGAGACGTCATAGTAAAGAGGTGAGGCACTTAGATATGAATGCTATCTGTATGAGAATGCATACGCAGTAGATGAAGATATATAGACTAGGAGAGAGCCGCTGTATAGCAGTAAGTCTCTTGATCAAGTATTTATGTGTGCGAATAGAGATAGTAGGAGCAGTCTCTTTGTCATCTAATCAACTAGATCGATGGGTTCCAGAAAGAGAGGGAAAAGAAGAAAGGAAAGAAGAAGGGTCGATGGATTGCAAGGGAAGAAAGAAAGGAATGAGAGGAAGTCTCAATGAGATTTATGAGAAGGAAGATGAAACAAGCATGTCCTTACCTTTGATGCCTTTCTTTCTAGACGGGATTAGATGGGTTTTCTGTTGGGAAGAATTCTTTAACATCATCATCTCTCTTCTTTCTTCTTCTTCCGCTCCAGGTACAAGAGATCCTCTAGTACTCATGACTGTAGAAGAAGAGAAGAAACTGGCGCGTTCTTCCTCTTCTTCATCTTCATGGGTCGAGTGAGCAAAGAGAAGATAATCCTGATCGTTTTGTCCTTTCTCTCTCTCATGGTCTTCTTCCTCAATCTCTCTTAGTCTCGAGTTGGATCGCATGCCATGTCTCTGAGGTGTATGTACACCTGAAGTCTTCCTACTCAAAGGTGTGTGATGGTGACGAGGTAAGATCAGAGAACGGTCGTTTTTTCTCTCTTCTCTTCTTCCATTATCGTTATCGTCGTCATTCTGCTGAAAGGTTTTCTTTCTACGATGTGAAGAGGATGAAGGATTCTCTTTCGATAAAACAGGCATAGAAACCGCCCGTCTCTTCATGAAGAGGATTCTCTTCTCATCTCTATCATGCCGTGTCTCTCTTTCATGAGCATCACTATTGTATATTCTTTCTCTTTTTCTTGGAAAGAGTTCTTCTCCGTCTACTTCTTCTACAGCTTCCTTTCGACAACGAGAATAAACATATGGATAGTTAGAAGAAGCTCTCTCTGAAGAATCTTCGTACCATCCATGTGGGAGAGATGTAGTTGCCGATCTCGTCAAGACCCGCCCAGACGGAAGAGATCCACGAAGAGACTGCCTACTAATGGTATTCAAGGAAAAAGTTGGAATTTTCTCCTTTCTTCTTTCTCTTTTCATTTTTTCTTCTTCTTCCTCTTCCTCTCGGCTTTCCTTTTCTTGTTCTCTTTCTCTACGTCCTTTTACGAATCTTCCTTCTTCTTCTTCTATGTTTTTCTTGCTTATCTTGTTATGCCTTAGCTCATTCTCTCGCTTCTTCTCTTCTTCTATGAAACTTGTGCTTCTCTTGAAGCGGTGACGGGGCTCTTCTTGTCGATCATGAGCATTCTGCTCTTCTTGTAGAGAAGGAAGAAGAGTTTGTGGTTCTTTGAAGGGCTTGTAGCCAGGAGCATTCCACGGCAAAGAAGAGATTTCTTTCTTTAACTTCCAGCCATCTTTCAGCAGAATAGAACAGTAAGGCACATCTCTGAGCTTTCTTTCAGAGTCATTCCTTGATACCATCTTTCTTCTCTCTTCAGAAGAAGACTTTAATATTTCTTCTTCTCCTCCTTTTGCTGGTCCTTTCGATCTACGAATCCTTTCATAGCTTTCTTCGATCTTCTTCTCTTGTTTGGAATTCTGAGAAGAAGAATAACGCAGTGGAGAGGTGAAGATCCTTCTCTGTCTTCTCTCAGGATTGTAAATGTTCTTTAGATCAAGTGTGTAGATTCCCTTCTTTTCCCCTTTTTCGGTTCTTCTGCTTCCTTCTTTGTTCTCTATTCTTTCCTCTCTCTCCCACTCGTGTATCTTCTCTCTTTCCTGAGGATTCTTGTTTTCACTGTGAAGCGGTCGATGAGAACGTAAAGAAGAAGAAGGAATCTTCTCTCTGCCTTTCCCCCTTCTGTTTCTCTCCTCCTCCTCCTCCTCTTCCTCTTCTTCTTCTCTTCTCCGACTTCGGTGTTCTTCTTTTGCTTCTTCCTCTTCTTTTCTTTCTTTCACCATAGTAGATGACACTTCAGAATCCATAAGGTTTATGAGCATATCATGTACTAGCTTCAACTCGACAGATAGCTGACGGCGACTTAAACCTCTATGGAACTCGGGGTCTTCAGGATTCTCAAAATAACATAGATCTTCTTCTTCTTCTACTTCTTCTACTTCTCTCTCTTGTCCTTTCTGTTGTATTTCAGACCCTTGAGTTAGATGACTCGACGAAATCAAAGAAGGCAAGGAGAAAATCCTTCTTAAAGCTTCATCTCTAGAGAGTGTATCTACACTCCTGACGGGGTTCTGTGTCATTCGATCTTCATAAGGGTAGAGAAAGGATTCTTCTTTCTTTTCTTTCGATTGGAGCCTCTCTTGTTCTTCTAGACAGGGTCTGTATGGTGCAGTGGAGCTTTGCATAAGATAAGACACGAGAAAATAGGATAGAAGAAGAATAAAGAACAAGAAGAAGGAACGTTACGCGCCTCTCCCAGTTTTGCCTATCTTGACGTTTCCAAGAGAGAGGAGATACCCGTCTTTGTTCTCTCTTCTTCTTCTTTCTTTCTTTCTTTCTTTCTCTTGCGAAAGAGTGGGGAGAAAGGATGGGTTACCGAAGAGGTAAAATGGTTCTTTTTTTCCCTAGAGACACACTAGCGTGTTTAGCAAACTTCTATGTACATACATACATACACCCTTCATACCTAACTAGATCCATATATATCTACATGTGTATACATATCTAGAATAGATCTGCGAATATGAAGCTATGTATATAGATATCTGTATACTTCCAGATGGATAGACTCTGTATGTGTACGATGTACTCCCTACAGTAGCACGAAGTAAAGCAGAGGGGAGACTCCGCTTGAAAAGAAGAAAAAGGAGTTGAGAGAGAAGAAAATTGTCGTGGACTCCCATAAGAAAGAAGAAGGACAAGTGTAAAAGAAAGAAGAGGTTGAAGCTTACTCTGCGTTAAGTATGAAGCTCTCGACTCCATTCATCTTTCTCTCTTGATGAGAAGAAGATAGACTAGAAGAAGAAGAAGAAGGTGGAAAGATGTCTGGGCGAGGTGGAGAAGCTCCTACATTTCTCAAGGCCTCGTCAAGTCCCGAGATGATCTGATGACATGCTTGTTCTCTCGCGGCACCTTCTTCTTTTTCTTTTTCATCTTTCTCTCTTTCAAGATCTTAAGGAAAAAGAAAGAAGCCAAACACAGGAATAGAAAAGACGAAGAGACGTGCAATGACACGCAGCCCGGAAGAGATCCGAAGAAGGAGCTAAAGGTGAGGAAGAAGAGACCGGGAGAACAAGGAGTGAAGAGTTTTCTCTTTCTTCTTCAGAGGTGGTCGGGGGTGGAGGATAAGGAAATTGACTCACTGTTTTCTATTCAAATGTCATCTTAACAGAAGAAAAGAAAAAAAAGACTTTCTTTCTTCCTTTCTTCCTTTCTATCTTTCTCTTTCCTATAGCGGAGAGAAGCTCGGGGGGAAGACTAGGTGAGTTTAAGGATGCATCTTCATGAAAAGACAATCTTTAAGAAAGAGAAGCGAAGAGAGTTAGACAGACAGATGAATCGATAGATGGAGTCCATGTGTTGTGATAGACATCTGTACGAGAAGAAAAATGACACCGAGTCGATTGAAGGAGGTTCCGCTCATCTTACCAAGAAGGAAAGAGAGAGATGCTTTCTACTCGACCTGATATATATCTGTATCTATAGAAGATATCATCCTTAGTACACTTACTTGGAGAAAAACCCAAGTGATATAGACACAGCGAGACTACGAGGACTCACTTACTTCATGAGTTCCTTCTCCTTCAGACACCGAGTATAGGTATGACTTTCTGTGTATATGCTTATCATGGGTTCTATAAGCGTCTTTTTCATTGCGAAGAGATCGGCTAGCAGCGAGGGAGTTCGTCATTCCACACTCTTCTTTATCTATATCTGTTCTTTTCTTTCAATCATATGCTACTCATACACGACTCTATCTGTCTATCTATCTAGGCCTGTCTACAAAGATATACCGCGCAAATGTGGATGATGTATAGAGAGATAGATTTACAAAGATTTATACACATGCATATCTTAGTATACAAGTATACAGAGAGAGAGAGAGAGGTAGATAGATAGAGAGATGCCTCGCTCATTTTGCGCTCATGACGAATTGTCATGACTGTTAGATCAGAAGGTCCTGTGGCAAGAACAGGAATAGACCTCCAGATAAGATTTCTTTCATGGGAAAACAAAAAGAAGCTGATGGTCTACTTCAAGGCCTAGCGTTTCTTCTTGCCTTTCTCGATCTATCTCCTCTGACGGTGACAGTTGTTCCTCACAAGGCCTCATACAGCAAGTCGTCCGTACTGTTCGGCAAAGAGAACTACTCTTTTTCGAGATGTATCGTTATCTGTAAAAAGCTACGCGACGGTTCCTTTGGTCTCATCAGCAGCTTTTCTATCTATGTGTCTAGAAGAGGAGAAGAAGAAGACTCAACGAAGAGAAGCTTCTTCTCCTCTTCTTTCTCAATCTATCTCTTTCTCTGAAAGTGTCCTTGGATAAGGAAGTGGTAGATAGATGATAGATAAAGGTAGATAGATAGACATAGATAGCACACGACTCGATATCTAATAGTTTTCGTACTGGGGTAAGGAATAAGAAACCTTCTCCGTAGAGCGGAGATTCCTAATGTAATTCTGTCTAGGGAGAATAAATGAAGTTCTAACGGCTTGAAACTTTCCTTTTTCCCATCTCTTTCTACCCGTCCATGTCCTCCTCTGAGCGAACGACGCTTGAAAATTGCGCCTGATGCTCCCTATGTTTGTTAGCGTAGTAACTTCTTTCTTTTTTTGATGCCTGAAAAGGTTTTCTTTACCTTGCAAGGAAAGCGATAGAAGTCTTTCGACGTCCTCTACATCGTGGAGAGTTTCATTGCAACAAGAGGATGAACATCTTTCCTCTTTCCTAAGATCTTTCTGATGAGAGGAGGAATCATGTTGGTGTTGAGATAAAGAAGGCATTTTTAGATTCGTCTCATCTTCATAAGGATAGGATTGTAGCGTATCACTTTTCCCCGGAGTTAAGAATGAAGATAGCCGTGGATTGTGGGAAGAGATGTCTTCATGTCCTTCTTTGTTAGATGAAGGAAGGAAATCTTGCGCTGTCGATTGATTCTTCTCGGCTTTCCTCTCTCCAGCTAGACCAGGACACCAGAAATTCCCAAACCATGAGAAACATACGGGTTCCTCTCCTTCTTGAGAAAATGCGAAATCTGAGATCACTTCTTCTTCATCTTCGCCACTCTCCTTCACTTCTTTCTCTCCTCCGTCTCCTCCTACCGCCAGGGAAGTCAAGGTGTCATGAATATTCAAGGAATCTGGTTTCTGACATGAGAAGCCCGTGTCATTCATTAGTTGTGAAGGAAGAAGCGGCGGATGCTGAGATGATCGGTGGGCAGGTGTCATGCCAGAAGGGAATCGTGTTCTATCAGATGAGTGGAGACGTTCACAAGATGGTCGGAAAGAATCTATCCCTAGATGAGAATGAAGCTGATCTTTGTTATCACAGCTAGAATGATGACCTGACAGGAGAGGACCTTTTTGGATATAGGGATCGGATAAAGAAGAAGAGTTAAGGAAGCAGCAAGACGAAGAAGAGGAAGACGAAGAAGGTGATATCAGATGAAGAGGATCACGACAGTTCTTCTCTTTGTTCTCCTCGTCGTTCAGTAGAGAGGATGGATCTGTTGAAGGTGGTTTTCGAGGGGCTCGTAGACTTCTTTCAGACCAAACAGGGAGACTCGACGGATCTCTAGCAATGCCAGGGAAAGTATGGTCCACCGGTTCAAGAAGAAGATTTCTTTCGTTTTCTTGACATGGTAGATTTGTTACCTTGGCGAATTCATCGGGAGCATAAGACTGATAGAGTTTTCCTTCTGGAACTGTAGAGAGAAGATGAGTGGATGAAGAAAGCGCATTCCCAACTGGGTGTATGGATGACTTCTGTGGTTCGTGTGATGCGGAGTCGGCGGCTGTTTTAGAATAGATCGCTTTCTGATCAAGTGGTGCTTCGTGGTGGTGTAGAGGTGATCGGAGAGGAAAGGAAGCAACTTCTTCTCTTTGCTGAAGTTCCTGGTGAACAAGGGGCTTTATCGGATGTTCTATGGACGGTTTCTTTCCTTCAAGGTTGTTCTCTTGATGTGAGGAATGGATAGGTGAACACGCGTGGTCGCAAAATGAAGGAAGAAGTCCATGGTTATCATCTTTTGCCCCAGTGTGATTGATCACCTCCCTTTCGGTGCTTCCCTCTGAAGGTGTCAGTACTTTTAACTGCCCCACCTCTTTCTCATCTTCTTCTTTAACTTGCCACGGGCCATCCGGTGGACATCCAGAAGGCACCGAGGAAAGATCTGTATTCTGTGAAGACGTCTGGATGACTGCCGAAGATTCAGTCTGAGCAGTCTGACATGTCCTGTCTGTTGTTTTGGGATTTCGAGAAAGAGAGCAAGATCCCTGACAAGTAGACAAAGAATGAGGTTGACAGACAGGAGGAGGAGGACACGGAAAAGAAGGAAAACATGAAGAAGTTCGGTAATCTAAACAAGGAGGGTAGGGTGGTATAAAAGATGTTGCCTGAGTATAATAGGAATGGTGGAAAGGCTGATGTGTATTCATCATCATAGAAAGTGTCAAGAAGTCTTCTCTTCGATCGTGATGAAACCGCGGAGGTGGGATGGCTGCTGCGTGACAAACTGAAGGAGGAGGATCTCTTTGAAGATGACGCAGTGGGTCTTCCTCATTGCAAAAAGGCCTTAAAGAGACATCAGGTCTTTTCTGCTCTTCTGAGATGAAATGAGGACAAATTTCCGAGCCGGGACATTTCTCCGGGCGAGAAACGGTATCCCGGAGAGAAGTGGGGGATCTTTGCACTGTCGACCTGAAACCACCAAGGCCTCCTGCATCTCCAAACTGTGCTGATCTGTCTCTGTTACATCTCAGAGAAAATGCTGCTTCATCTTTGCCACGCCCCGATAAGGAAGAGGTCGGATCTTGGATGGTTCCTAGGAGACTTTTTCTTTGAGAAGAGGACGAAAAACGAAGGCCGTGTGTAACTTCTGCGGAAGAGTCGCGTTGCCCGCCGAAGGGAAGTGAAGCAAGAGCCGTGGAAAGGAATTGAGAATCTGAAAAGTACGAAGAATACGCATGACCACGCGAACATATCAGTAAGCAAGCTAGGCTGAAGGATTGAATGGAGTCTTACGCAACAGTGAGCAAGGCGGTACGGAGGGGGATACGGTTCTTAGGTGTGGGTAGACACACAGTACTACTGATAATGAGGCAGGAGAAAGTTTCTTCTATAAAGAGCCAAACTATGTCTCTTCGAGAGAATCCGCCTGCCGTATATGTGGCAGGGCACATCTCTCCGGTGCTTTCCGAGCGAACGGACTCACTCCTTGTCATGATCATGAGAAGGATGCCCTCGTCCTACCGAGGAAGAGAGGCAAGAAGTTTCTCACCATCGATCCTGCTAGAAGTAGATGCTGGTAGAGTGTTCGTTTCTGTCTTTAAACCAAAAGAGGTGGAAATGGTGGACAGTTCTGCATTGTTGGTCAGGACTTGAGCGGAGGAGTGTCCGATGCCACGGAGGGGAAGCTCCGCTCGGAGAGGAGATCGACCTCGAATTCTCATGGCTTCATCATGTTGTTTTCCTCGTCTGCTGGCTTCCGCAATGTTTTGTAAGGTTAACATATCTGGACTCAGGGATCGTTGCCTGGCAGATGGTGAACCCATCGCTTGCTTTCCATTCAAGACACCTCCCGTTCCACTTGAGCTTTGTCCTACTATCTGACTTGCCGCACTTTCTTTCCGGAGACCTCGTAGAATATCCGATGTCTCTGTAGCGACGATACTCTTGTCCTTCTCCAGAGTTCTTTCTCTAGCTAGTGAACTAAGTTTTCTAAGACTTGCCACGCCTTTTCTTGACGCACGGACACTGGATGCTTCCTCACCCCCGCCATGTTCCTCTAAGCAAGATAAAGGAGAAGGCGTTGTAGCGATTTCTGGTGGTAGAAAAAAAGGCGATTCTAAAGTTCCCAGCTTCTCCCCTGTCACATCAACGAGTTTCTCAAGTCGTGAGATATCTTCACGAAGACGTTCTAGTTTTGACTTGGCAAGCTCCGAGCTTCTATCACTGTCCGATTCATCTTTGCTGGATCCTCTGTGTCTTTCTCTCTCGCCGCCCAACAGTGTCTTTTTCCGTACTAAACGAGCTTTTCGTCCGAACGCATCTGTTTGTTTCTTTGTTTTCTTCACTGAAAGGTCGTATTCGAGCAAGCGTTCGATGTCAAGGTGTGATGAGTCCACATCGCCATAATCTACTTGACTAGTTACTTCAGAACCCGAATCTTCAGCGACTTTCTTAGCCCCCCGCGCCCCTCCTCTGTTGCTAGCAGGCGACGTTTCAAGCAGCCTAGCGATATCTTTACGGGTTACGATGGCGGTAGCGCCTGGACGGGAACGGGTAAGCGGAGAAAGGGAATTAGGACGAGAGCCAGCTGAAGTCATTGCCTCGATCTCTTTCACCCAGGATCGGTTAACCCGATTTCTGGAACGTCTTTGAGAGGTATCAGGCACACCCTCCAGATCACGAAGCCACTTTGCAGTGACAGATCTAAGGGGTTTCCCCCCTCCTGACGCTTCTCTCCCATCAGGCAGAACTCGAGGAGAGTCACGCCCGCCATATCGGGTGGGAGACAATCCAGCCTTGATGGCTCCTGATGCAGCCCCAGGCCGGGTGCGTCGAAATCCTCCTGGGGAGAGTTTCGATGAAAAGTAGGAACGTTTCGAACCTAAAGAAGAGAATCCAAATTTGTCACGAGTCTGAGAACACGGGGAACCACCTTTTCCTGGTGTAATATCGCTGTCAGAATCCTGCGAACTCGAACGGCTCCGTCGAAGAACGGAACACTTCTTGAATTGGGCCGATCGGGAGACGACACCCTGCAACCCCATTTGTTCTGTCCTTTCGGGGCCACAGGGAAAAAAAGCTTATCTCTGGAGAAGGCCGTACAAGAGTGTCATATATGTGTACAGGAATCGTGGACAGTGGAGCGAAGCTGTATCTTGTGCAGCTGGTCTTTGAGAGCCGTATTTCCCGACTTTTCATTTAAGATAACCAGACTGTACGGCATCGCCGGGATAGCCCCTGCGGGCGAGGCTAGAGGCGGGTGACTGCGGTGCGCGCACTTCACGATGGAGCGATGAGGCCACAACAACCAGAGGGAAGGCATACCCCCAAAAAAAACCACAAGAGTGGAAAGGAAAGGAGCAGCCTCGCCCTCCCGCCAGCGTGAGTGACCTCAATGGGATATCTCGTTGGGAAAAGAGTCCATCCAAGGAAAACGGACGCTGACTCCCCTTGACAAACAAGTGTGTATAGCGCCTGGTCTGTAGAAGTTATGACATGTGCCGAAACGTCCGCAGCTTCCTGGAGTGGACCGGTCCCTCAGTCTCACTGAAGAACCGCGTACGTCTAGGGGTAGCCACGGATCATATGATCTCTCTTTTTGGAAACAGGTCTGAATAGAAAGAGATCCATGCGGAAAAGAAAATACCGCGGTCTTGAAAACGGGTCTGCGATTCACAGTTTATCAGACAAGAGTCTCTTCTTTCAAATCGACAGGCACTTCCGCGCTTCCAGTATGTCCGTCATAGCCTTTTCAGACACAGAAGCTATGCATGTGCCTCCTTCCCGGGCGCGTGCTTTCACTTTCAAACAGAAGCCTTCCGTACAGAGACTGCGGTAATGAGGACCAGTTCGAGCCTAACTTGCGGTGACCGCCGAGAGGATCTAACCATCCATAGAAAAAATTCAAGGGGCGTGAACACATCCATCCCAGAGCAGCTGAAGGCAAAGTAACTGCATCCAAGCCAGAAAAAACGTCGATTTGTACACGCTAACTGATACTGGAACTGGTTCGTCGGTACCACCCAGCATTGATCTGAGTGTGGCTTGATGGGGCCCCTCGTGAAAAGAGGTGAGGCTTGGATCTAAAAAAATGCGTCCTTTTTCAGTTGTCTTCGGAGAATTTTGAAGCAACAACAAATCCTAGCGAGACATGTGAAGTCAGTCGGTGGAATAGCCTTTGTCAAGGCAGACACGAAGAAAATCAACCCTGAATTACAGTTAGCTCAACTAAGCACGGGAAACTCTCCCGCTCCAACATGGTCCCTGGTCGACCTTCGCTCTTTTTTGTCTCTTAAAACGAGTTAGGCAGTTGATCTAGTTGTACTCGCTCCTTCCTTTATATCGACTTGAAACTTTAGCGATTGCTGTGCCGAAGTCGACTCGACACGGAGGAGCTTGACGAAAACGCGGTACGTGAACGTTGCGACCGTTCACCACACTTACATACTTGATGCTTAGTAGTATTCCGGATGACCGCTGGATTATATCTTCTTCGGTTGGCATTTTGGCTTGCCGGTCCCTCCACATCTTGGACTCGCTTTACAGAGGGGGCATGCTGCATTTAGACCGCGACACCCCGGTTGGGGCTGATCTGTTGCAGAGCCACTCATGCTTCTGCAGTACGAGTTAGACACCTTGCTTGTAACAGCATCGAAAAGTATCTGATCGTGGACAATTCAACCTCGACGCGGGATTCCGCTGGACAGGGCACCTCGCTTGCTCTCTGTTTCACTCTTTCTCTCGGTACGGAACGCCTCGTCCCCGTTGTCGAACGATGTCAGTGAAGGAGACATGGTAGATCCGGACTCCCACTGCTCAGGGCTCACGATCACGGGACATCAGCAACCAGGAGAAAAGTCTCTTGACTAGCTGCCACGTCTTTCTCCCCCCACAGAAGAGAGCGCGTGACTGACTAGAGACGACATTCGGCGAGTGAATTCGGGAGACGACAGATGCGACAAAGTGACTCTTCTCTCGTTCGGCTGTGGTCATCCCAGCACACTCGGCTGGGGTCACTGCAGTTTCATCTTCTGCACTCCGGCACCCTCAGCTGCTGATGAACGGAGCCCTTATGCTCATCGCCTCCCTCGTCAGGAGCAGAAGCTATGAAAAAAAACGCCCTCATTCAAGAGTGGAACCGCAGTCCGCACTGGGTCCCTCACACCTTTTCACTGGGTGCCGCCTGCCTTGGAGGCAGCACCCATCATCTGACAGCTCATGCAAGGCGTGCCGCTCGGTCCAGATAGCGAGTAAACCTGCACAGTGTCTCACCATCGAATAATCCCTGTTATTTAACCGAGTGACTCGGAGAAACCATCCACATGTCGTCAACCTCACCCTCCGGCGCGCCCGCCACGAAATTGCGCTACTAACCCAAAGGCCGCAAGCACGACATACAGATGGTTTCTTCGCGCCGCTCGGTTAGTTGAGAAGGATGCATCGCTGGCGAGACACTGAATAGCTTTTCTGGCTATCTGTATCAGGCGCCGTTTTGGTGGTTTCCCGCCGAGGCACCTACAGCGTTGTCTGGCCATAGAAATGCAGAATTCCTTTCTTGTAGGTTATTCTTCTGCCGACTCCTTCACTCAGAAGCAGTTTACCTTCTTGTAGACGAACGCTTCGAGAATGGTCACGATAGGTGTCGCTTCCTTTATCAGCACTTCACTCGCTGGTGAGTCCTCCCCAGCACCAAAGTTTCACCCCTCGACCTCCCAGGCACATTTGCTCCAGGCCGCCGGGCACGAAGCGTTTGTCTACAGGAAGAAAAACTGCTTCCGAGCGGAGGAACCGTCAGAAGAATAACATACACAAAAGGAATCTTGCATTTCTACGGCCAGAAAACGCTGTAGGTGCTTCGCCGGGAAACCATCAAAGGCGGCGCCTGATAGAGATAGCCAGGAAACCTATTCAGTGTTAACTGTTCACAGTGCAGGAGCCGGTAAACTGCACTCGCAAGGTGAAGTCTCCTTCAATCTCTCATGATTGACCGAGGCGCACGCCACCAGTTCGACAGTCGTCCACCAGTTCACAATCCTGCGGTTTCACCGTTGCTTTCTGACCCGACCTTTAACTTCCTCATTCACCAAGCACGACCTCTTGGACAATCCGTAAGCGACGTGTCTGGCCGCGCAATTCTATCTGTCTCTCTGCTGTATCGGAGGCACAGGGGACGGCATATGCAGCCCTACACATAAGTATGTACCACATACTGAACCCTTTTTCTTTCGCTTGCTTTCTAGAGAAAATAAACTGAGGTACACTATCAGACAATCATTCAGAAAAAGAAGGATCTCCACCCTCCTCTGCTCTCTCATCTATCTCCTTTGAGTATAAGCAAAAAGAGGACGTGTGAAAGCGGAGAGAGTTCTTATGACTAGAGCGAATCTATTCCATCCGAGCAACTATGTTTCTTGTTCTCTTCTTTCTTCTTCTATTTCCTCTTTCCTCTCTGACCAAGGGAGAGGGGGTGGGTCTTCTTTTACATCCTCTGCACTGACATGTCTTTTCATACGAAAAAGAAGATGCATGCACTGAGATTTGGACGACAGAAAACTCTTTCACACAAACTAGAAAAAGAATCGAAAGAGAAAAAAATCTTCACTCGCCAGAATGAGGAAAGAAGAAGAAAACTTCGAGAGGTCTTCTCTTTCCCTCTTTCTTTCTATCTTTCTTGAACGGAAACAAAAGAGATTTCTCCAGCAACAGATTCGCTTGCCGCTCCCGAGAAAGTTCTACCTCTTCTCTACCAATCAATCCACCGACATGACGGGGACGGGAGAAGACGATAGACCATCGATGTTTCTCAAGAGATGAGATTTGCTATGACACGCCTAATTTCGCTTTTCATTCTCTCTCTCTCACAGGAGAGTTCTCCATGTACAGGACAAAGGACATACAAAAAAGACAGATGAAGGACATATCTCTAGCACCTCAGCACTTTCTTTCTTTCATTCTTCTCTCGCCCTGCTGTCTAGACGGAAGAAACTTCGGTGTATCGACTAGCTCAGAGAAAGGAATAAAAGGGAGACAGAGAATGAGGAATATTAAACCACTGCATGTCAGTGAAAGGACAGACTGACTCGAAATCTCCTGATATACACAAGAGAAGAAAGCTCATAATGCTTCATCATGAAAGGAAAGAAAGAAACATATCCTTCTCCTCCCTTGAACTGTCGTCGCCATACAAAACAAGTAGTCAGCCTTTCCGACAAACGAGAAGACACACAGCCCTGCATCCCTCTCTCTCCTCTTAGATTCAATCATACTCTTCATTCCTCTCTCCATACAGATAAGAAAAGCTCGAAGAGAGTTTCTTCTAACTAGCCCAAGAAACACAAACCAAGGACAGACTCATGAGGTAAGAAGAAAGACACCTCTCCTGTACACCTCTATTGATCTGCATGCACCATAGACAGGATGTAAATACATAGACGGACAGATGCAGAGTAAATGAATGAAGACAGCTGCGGGGACCTACAATACTAGGCATCCATACACACACATTGAAAGAAGAAAGAAAAGAAAGCAAAGGAGAAATACATAGATAGGGCTTCATATGAATCGGTCATCTTGCCACGCTCCTCTTGTCTCCTTATCAGAAGAATGGAGATGTATCTATTCCTTGTCTCTTAGAGAGTGTATCGTCTCTACTAACAAGACAGTAATCACCCCTTGATACTTCCCTCTCATCAAAGTGAAAGACAAACCCCCCCCTCCCCCCCATGTCCACTATCTCCCTCTCTCTACACATCTTACACCATCCTTTTCTTCTCTTCT